>NC_061116.1:184780292-184822632 GCF_002878395.1 Capsicum annuum
TATATATATATATATATATGTATACCTATACATACACAAACATATACACACTATCAACTATATCAAGTTCTAAATACGTACTATATATATCACATACATACACAAGTATATTATCCAATAATATAATGCGGCGTGTTTCATATACATACTCAGATGAGTGATCGATTAATTATATATTTGATTAGCTTAATATACTAGATTTTGACTAAATCGTATATATATATATATATATACAAAGATATTTATATATATGAACTCTTGAATGCGTATACATATATCATATCCACAAGTATATTACCTTATAATAGAACACGTTCATTATATTCTGATGAATTATCGGTTATATATTACATTATTATGACTGAAATAGTAACATAATATCATTATCTCAGCGGTATGATATATATATATATATATATATATATATATATATATATATATATATACACATATTCATTATACAAATTATGCATGTTTAACGTAATTTATATATTGAAACATAAGTAAAAGATAAAGATTATGTTTTTAACGTAATTTATTTATTTTATTTGATATATTTTTAAGTGTAATGTTTTCAAAAAATTTAAGAATGATTGATTTTTATTATACTGATTATCGACTATGTGTGATCAATATAATTTCAAAAAATTATATATATATATATTACACTATTTATATAATTATTTTTTATGAAACTAATATATATATTTGATTACATATATATAATTATTGATTACATATAAAGATTATGTTTAAAAGTATTTTATTTTATTTTTTAAATTAAAAACCGACCACAAGTGATCGGTTTATTGAAAAGTATTTTCTTTTTAAAAAAAATAAAAACCGACCACTAGTGTTCGGTTTTTTTAAAAATAAATTAAAAAATAATTTTTATAAACCGACCATTTTAAAAATATTTTTAAATTATTTTTTTAAATCGACCACTAGTGGTCGGTTTTGTTATTTTTTAAATTTTTATTTGTAAAATAAATTATAATTAATATAAAAATTATTGAAATAATTATTTTAATTTTTTAAAATATAAAAGCGACCACATGTGATCGTTTTTTTTTAAATTAAAAAACCGATCACGTGTGATCGGTTTTTTGTGGTTGGTTTGTCATTTTTTTTAGTAGTGAGTCAACTAGCCAACAAGTAAACAACTACTCAATATGCAAAGCATAAACTTTTTCTTTTTGTGTGAAGCTGCTCCTTGGCCTTGGTGGATCGTCATTCTCACTAAAGTATCCTTTCTCCGCCTTTACAGAGTCATACTTGCACAAAAGAGTGGCATATCTCATGCGATGGTATTGAGCATCAATACCCGATGAGGTAATCCTAATCCCTCGTTCAGGTACTCGGCATAAACAGCTACAAATACACCACAATTCCTACATAGCGATTATTAATTGAATTAAAAATACATATATACTTGTATAAGATAATGAAAACAATGGAAAGGTAATGTAATACTTACAAACTTCCACTATCTTGTTGTGCCATTCCGGTAACATATTCCACTCGGAATGGATTCTAAAAAAAATATCAAATTAAAAAAATAACATTAAATGCAATAACTCTACAATAACACAGAACAATATATAGAAAAACTGTATGAACATAATATTACAGATACAAGATAATATAAATATCTATCTTGGTTGAAATACATGTATCTATTGATATGTTTAAATCAATAAATGTTAAACAATACGAGATACATACTATTCATAAACAGTGAAACAGTGATAAAAGATAAGAGAAAATGTATCTATAAGCTTGTAAACATGTATCTATTATTGAGTTAATTTAAATAATACTTACAAAACATTAGATACATATAAAAAATAAAAAAAAATCAAATATACAAGAAATTAAAAAAACGTATCACGCATATATAAATATGTATCACGGACAATTATTTTTCAGATCTGAACATGCCGGAGGTTCCAGATATTTTTCAGGTATGACTTTGTCGGAGGTTTCAATTTATTTTTTGCTTCGCGCAGCAAAATATTATTGGATTAGAAGGTTTACTTGAAGTATCGATAACGGAAAACCAATCGAAAATAACCTCATCATGGATAATTTTCTTTACCGAAATAGTAGCTTTACCCATAACTCGAGCACCAAAAACATCATCTTTAACACGAAACTCCAAATGATCTGTTGGGTGAGTTAAAGGGATATGATGTTGTTTAATTTGATTTTTGAGAAAAAACATTGAACATAATAAGAAGAAAGTGAACATAAATTTAGGAGAAAAAATACCTTAATTAAAAAATGTGAAGAAGAAGAAGAAGAAGAAGAAGAAGAAGAAGAAGAAGAAGAAGAAGAAGAGGAGGAGGAGAAAATTGTGGGATAAAATTGTGATCAAAATTTTGGCGTTAATGTAGCGATTAATGTTGAAAGAATTGGATAGAAACTGTTGCTTGAATTAAGGCATACAAAGAGGAGAAAATGAGTTATTTTTTATAAAGAATCAATTTCTTAGTTGTAGATTTTAACTTGTATCTCAACTTGATCAAAAAATATAAAATGTTGAAATTTAAATAATTTTTTTAAAATGAAGAAATTTTTAAAAGTTTAGAAACTTATATTATTTATTTAGATCATTTTTCCTTATAATTATAAAAAATGTGGCCCAAAAATTGGAGTCCTAGGCTTTAGAGGCTTTGCCCCAAAGCCGGCTCTGTACAGCATAATCAATTTCTCTTGTGATTGCAGTTATACTAATATTTAAAGACTGCTTTTAAAAAAGGAAAGATAACTTTGTCCAATGATAAATCCATTTTGTGCTACTTAATATCGCCTAAAGAAACATATAAATTAATATAGCGAAATATTTATTCCTTTGAATTAGCTACAGAACATTACCATTCACCATTCTTTTTAAATTTGTAATCCAGTACTCAAACATTACTTTTTTACGTAATCTATTTAATTTTTTATTCATTAACATGATTCACACGCGCACAAAAAGAGAAAAATTGAATGACTTTACTGTCAATAAAAAGTTTAATGACTTCTTAAAATTTACTACAATAAGATATTTGTACAATAATAAAATATAAACTAGAGGAAAATGACCCGTATTAGCACGAATATAATATCATTAAAAGTAAAATTAATAATATATTTTTATTAAGATAATAATTTGAATAAATAGAAATAAAATATGCATCGTCTATTTTAGTACAAATATATATGTAGTGTATTGATATAGATTATCTAGGAATATAGTAAGCATTGAGAAAAAATATTTTTTCAATTTTATTGTTGATTCTAGAAATGTTACGGACCAAACTAACTGCACCAGATTAGTTATAAGGTTTCTTTAATTAAAATCATAAATTCGATAGGTTTTTAATTTTAGAAAAATAAATTGAAAAAATCTTGGATTGATCGAGTAAGTTCATATGAGTACAAAAGTAAAATCTTATCATTTTTTTTTATTTGATATATATTGACTTGACACGAATCAAAAGAAAATATTTATTAGAAATTTATTTTACTCAATTAACTTTATGAAATATACATTAAAATTTAAATTCAATTATTAGTATTTCATACTTAATGATAAAAATAATAATTTTTTTTTAATTTACAAACATAAACAAGTAAAAGAAAATAATTTTTCATATAAAATCTGACATGAATTATTATCTTATTAATTTACTTAAATATATTATATTTAAATAATTTTATATAAACCTAACAAATAAAAAGTAATACAACAATTAAATGGGAAATAGAATGGAAGATTAAATGAGAATTAAAAGTCAGAAAAAAAGGAAAGACCCACGTGTAGCCACTCTAAAAGTCAAAGGGCCACATGCTATTTCATTTAGCGCAAACAGAAAAGTAAGTGGGTACCATCGTATTTTATGCACATCTCTTGCATGCTACGGTCTGTATTTCATCCACACAAACTTAAAGTTATTCTAAAAATTTATTTAAATTCTTTAACTAAAGCTTATACAAGTCCTAATTCACTCGAAATTTGATTCAATTAAAAAAATTTTACATAATCAATAAAAGATATAAAATATGTATAACACACTCACCTAATGTGACAAAAATGATCAATAAAAAAAAACATAACAGATAAATTTTAAAAAAATAATTATAAATTAAATATTTAATTAAATAATAACACATATAGTGTGGATCCAAAAATTATTTTAAAATATATTACTCCACAATAATAGAAAAAGAAAATTATTTTAACCCTCACAAACCCCTCACCCCCCACCCCCACGCCCCACCTCACTAGACGTTTCTTCACTCCCCTCCATTTTTTCACTTCCCTCTATTTTTTTGGTTTAAGTCAATTTTTAAAATTTTATTGATGGAAAAGAGAAATTACACAAAAGGATCAAATGACCAAACCAAAAAACAAAATCAAATAAAGTCCAAAAAAGTAAAACACACAGTAAAAATACAAAGGGTTCTTCCGGTTACCAAATTGTTACTGCTGTTGCTGTTTTTCTCACTATTTTCGCTGATCATCGACATACGTAATTTTTGTCTCCCCTACAAGCTTTCGAAATTTTGAGGAAGAAACAAAGAGTAAAAAAAAATTTTTTCTTTTTTCAGCGGCAAAGATATGAAACAACAAATGATAGTTTGGAGTATTGTGGTGTCTGGATTATTTATTGCCTACTTTGTTGGGATTATTATGAACCCTAACGAAACAACAATGTCTAACGACGACATTAGATTTTATTTTTGAGTTTGATTTTCGGAAGTGAGGAATTGGTGAAGACGATGATGCGGGGTGGGGGTGGGATAGGGGGTGAAGATGATGATGCAGGGTTGGGGTGGCATGGGGTGTGGTGAAGAGATGATGGGGTGCTTTTCTCTTTTTTTTTTAAATTAAAAACTATGTTAATTAAAAATTATATTAATAAAATAATTTAAATATAAATTTTTTAATCAAAAAAAAGTAAAATATTATTTTTATCTTCGATTCACGCGCTCAAGGAGAATGTGTTACACTCACACTCTCCTTATCAAATCAGCAGTCTATGTCTGATAGGTATTAATTTTAAGCACTTGAGGTATCTGATAGGTACAGACTTTAGTTAAGGGTCTATGTGAATTTTTAAGACAACTTTAAGTGTCTGTCATGACTTAAACCTATTATGGAAGAGTCAGTATTCGCATGGTTTCAACATGTTTGTTTCGTGATTTTATTATATTATCTCTAATTAATTATTATATATTATTTATATATTAAAATACGAATAATATTTAATTAAAAAAATAAAATAGATACTTATGATATATCTATTTCATCTGCTTCAACCGTAATTCTACTATATCAATTCTAATTAATTATAATAAGTTATTTATGTATTTAAAATTAATAATATTCAATCTGTGGACCATATATGATCGCTTTATTAAACATTTAATAAAATTACTTTTTTCATGTGGGCGCTTTTTTATATTTATTTAATTAATTAATGTTAACAAAAGTGACCATTTATGATCGCTTTATTAAATATTTAATAAAATTATTTTTTTAACAAAAGCGACCACATGTGGTCGCTTTCTTATATTTATTTAATTAATGAAATTTAACAAAAGCGACCACTTATGATCACTTTTAAATATATATTAATTAATTAATTTTAACAAAAGTGATCACATGTGGTCGCTTTTAAATATATATTAATTAATTAATTTTAACAAAAGCGATCACATTTGGTCACTTTTCTATAAATACTAATTAATTAAATTTATAATAAGTGATCACATGTGATTGTCTTTGTTAAAATTAATTAAATAAATAAATATAAGATAGAGACCACGTGTGGTCGTTTTTAATTATTTAATTAATTAAATTTATAAAAAGCAACCACGAGTGGTCGCTTATGAATATATATATATATATATATATATATATATATATATATATATATATATATATACTAGTTTAGGTGTACACGTCTTGCACGTGTACCTCACTTTAATGAGTTTAAACATCAGACTAAATAGGATATTTGTTTAAATAATAAAGATAAATATAATAATTAAATTTAATAACTTTTGAGTATGTAAAAATGGAGAATTTATTTATTAAACCTAACATTTACCAAAAATATTTTTAAAAGTCGATCGACATTTATCTATCATCTGAAAATTGCAACAAAATAATGCAATGATAGAGACATCAAAATAATACAATTAAATCTAATCTTGACAAACAAAAATTTTCTCAAAGTCGTCCGACACTCATCTACCACCTGTAAATAATAACAAAATAATACGATAATAGAGATATTAAAATAATACATCTAAACCTAACCTTTACATAAAAAAATTCTTCAAAACCACCAACATTTATCTATCATCTGTAAATTGCAACAAAATAATACGATAAAGGTGATATCAAAACAATACAATTAAACTTAAATTTTACACATAAAATTTTCTCAAAGCCGATCGAGATTCATCTACGAACTATAAACTACTACAAAATAATAAAGTAATAGAGATATTACGATAATACAATTAAACCTAACCTTTACCTAAAAAAAAAATTTAAAGTCAACCCACATTCATCTAGCATTTGTAAATTAAAATAAAACAATAAGATAATAAAGATATAAAAAAAATACAATTAAATCTAACCTTTACACAAAAAATTCTTCAAAGCCAACCGATATTCATCTACGACATGTAAACTATAAAAAAACATTATAATGCTGATCATAAAGTTTCGATTTTGATCCAATTAATTCTATTTTGAGCGAAAATTTTAACCCTAAAGAATGATTTTGAACGAAAACAAAGATATATATATACACACATGTTGAATTCTATTATACTGACAAAAACAGTGAAGAAGTTGAGGGTTAGAAAATCAAGCATCCACCAATCTAGACATGCAATCGAACCAAGTTAGATGAGCATCAATCATATTCTCCCAATAGGCAAACTAGTTTATTCTTTAGTTTAACGTACATCTCAATATTTATAGAAGTGTTTTCTTAATAGAGTCCTATTTTAGGAGTATTTTTCTAATTAAACAATAGAAAGAAAAAAATAACTAATTCTCCTACCATATATTTTAGGAGTCCCATATATTTTAGAAGTCTAGTAGAAAAAAATAATAATTAATTCTCCTACCATATATTTTAGGAGTCCCGTGTATTTTAGAAAGCCTAGTTAATATAATAAAAGATAATTAAATAATAAATTAAAAAATAGTGAAAAGACAGTTTAAGGGCAAAAAGTTCAAATCACTTTTCTAAGGTTCTTCACACTTTTAATATTATATATATATATATATATATATATATATATATATATATATATATATATATATATATACACACACACACACACATACATTTAATTATTTAATTCTAAGAAAAGTGACCACAAGTGGTCGATTTTTTATATATTAATTAATTAACTTTATCTAAAGCTATCATAATATGCCTGTTTCTGCAAGCTGCTTGCTTCTTTATTTTACGATATCATCCATAATTAATTATTATAAGTTATTGATATATTAAAAAATTAATAATATTTAATTAAAAATAAAATAGATATTTTTTATATATCGATTTCAGCTGCTTCAACCGTAATTTTACTATATCACTCCTAACTAATTATTATAAGTCATTATGTATTAATAACTTAATAATATTTAATTTGTGATTTTACTATATCATTCTTAATTAATTATTACAAATTATTTATGTATTAAAAAAACTAATAATATTTAATTAAAAAAGGTAAAATAAATATTTATGACATGTCTGCTTCAGCTGCTTCAACCGTAATTTTACTATAGCAACCCTAATTAATTATTATAAGTCATTTGTATATTAAAAAATTAATAATATTTAATTAGAAAGGGTAAAATAGACATGTGTAATATGTCTGCTTCAGCTGCTTCAACCATAGTTTTACTAAATATCATCCCTAAATTATTATAAGTCATTTAAGTATTAAAAAATTAATAATATTTAATAAAAAGGGTAAAACAGATATAAAAATGATAAACTAACTCTTGATGTTTTAAATTAACTTGACATCTTATATGATCTCCACTTAAATTTTTTTCACAAGTATTTTTGTAGTAATTTTAGTATGTCGCTTCTAATTAGTTGTTGTAAGTCATTTCAGATATTTATGCTTCACTGCTTCAATCATGATTTTCTATATCACTCCTACTTAATTATTGTGGTCATCTAAGCATCACTATAAGAAAAACAGCTTCTAGGGAAGGGAATTCTTGTCCCTAAAAGTCTATTTCTGGTCATAAATGATTTTTTAGTACGGAAAAATGTTGGTCGCTACTCGTCCTTATAGCCTCCTTTGCTAAAGGTCTATTGTGATGAGGTAATCTAGCTGGTCGTCAAATGTCATTAGAGATGGTAACATATAAGGTCTCAAAAATATTTTTAGAGACTGTATATCTCGTCCCTAATAGACCGGGGGTCTATCGGAAACATCCTCTCTACTTCTTCGGAGGTAGCGGTATGGACTGCGTACATCTTACCCTCCCCAGACCCCACTTTGTGGGAATACACTGGGTTTGTTGTTGTTGTATACCTCGTCCCTAATAGATGATTTTCATTTTTAAAAAAATAGTTATTTTTTGATCACTAAATAATTTTTGTGATGAGTAACTACCTTGTACTAAATTAATCTATCACGCCAAACATCTAACTCGTCCTAGATTAATCTTTAGAGAGGAGCAACTGCCTCATCCTAGTTTAAAATTTAGAGACAAGCAACTAACTCATCCTTGATTAATCTTTAGAGACTAACTCATCTTAGATTGCTACTGAAATCATAAAATTTATATATTTCATGGCTAAATATAAAATTGCTACTGAAAACGTCAAAGGATGATAAATATAATTTGAATATTTGCTAAACAAAAAAAATAAACCAATTAACATCCCTAGCTAGAATATGATGTCAATAGTTTCAATATTTGCTAAACAAAAAAAAAAAAACTTAACCAATTAACATCCCGAACTTTATGATGTCAATAGTTTCAATATTTGCTAAACAAAAAAACTTAACCTATTAACATCTTGAGCTAGAATTTGATGTCAAGTTTACATAATGTTCTTAGCAAAATAATAATGAGCTTGTGCATTCTCTGAACTTGTATCTTCACTTGTAACTTCAACTTCATAAATCTGTAAGAACAAAATTATGGAAAGACAATTAATAACTATTGGTATATAATTTAATATAAGTAAGAAGCAAAGAATTGAAACACATTACAATAATGGATAACTAACTTAGCCAATGGATAAAATAAGTACACAGAGTTGAAAACTAAGTCCAACTATGAGATGAACATGAAAAAAGTACTCGCTTCCTTTCAATTTGCATTGCATTGTTTGATTCACGGAAAAGGAGAAAATACAAGTATTAACTAAACCAATGAAAATGTTTTTTTGGGATAAAGTGAGAACTACTATAAAATGTTAACACGGGTAAGTCTGAAAGCAGTGTTGTATATGATTCAAGAAAAGCTGCAGCTTGACAGCTGAATGAGCATTAAGCACCTTGCCTATGGTACACATTAAAAACAAAGTCAAATTCAAGAGAATTGTAGCTTTATCAAAATTGTTCTTACACGAAGCGGGGTACTATGTTGTGAAATTTCAAAACCAACAGGATAGAGATGAAATCACAACTTTGAATCCTACAATCCTATCAAATCAAATTTTAAAGAAAAGGGGGAAAAAGAAAGAACTTCATTTCTATTATAGGTCTACAGATTCGAAGAGAAAACCAAAAGAAAATTTGAATCAAGAAGAGGAAATGATATTTAAGAGGTTGGAGAACCTGACAATTGATAGTGGAAACGTGTCTGCCAGCCGATCTTCATTAACTTCCAGGAGGAGAAGTGGTTTCTCGAGGCTTTCAGATTTAGATAGTGAGCTTCTTCCTGAAAAAAAAAAAAAGATTGAACCGATTCCTTTGAATTATTGAGGTACAATTTCTCTTAACTAAAGAAGTACTACATTTCTTGTTATCATGTTCATCAAATGTGAGAAGTTGTTGCTCTAGCTAAATGACTTTGGTAGACTCTATTCTCAAATATGGTCAAGAAAGTGGTGTTGCTGTTGTTGGAAATGATAATCTAGCTAGGAGATTTACCGTAGTGGAGAAAATTTCTGATAATAAGTTTTTTGAAAAAGAATTAGCTACTGAGATTGTGGCATCTTGGCTCGGACAACAGATAATAGGTACTTTTCTTAGGAAGCAGTGTTATTTCCATTGCTTTTTTATACATTTCTTGGTAGTTCCCTAGTGGTTTAATGACAGTTTCAATTACGTAAATGCTATCCCAGTTTTACTTAGAGTAGAATCATTCTCTTGTAACAAACATTTCTTTCCAGTTCCATGTAGTCCAAAGTAGTACTTCAACTCGTTGATACTCTTTCTATTCTTCTATATTTCTTTAATAAAATCAAACTTAGTATTTCCATTATACTCCAATGTTCTAGTAGTCTTAATTATCTTTTAATCTATAGAAGCATCTCGATCTGATGTATGACCTGATTTTGGAATCATACTCTCAGTTTATTTACTGGGGACGAAAAGTTTCTTGAGGAAATAACAAGGATGAAGAAGTATTGAGGTAGCTCCTCATCTAGTGACAATATGAAGCGGTCAAAATTTACAAAACTCTCTAGCCACAGGGATGACGCAAGCACTTGTTGTGCTAAGTGGAGTTAGTTGTATAAGCGAAAGTTCCCAAGGAAGAATTTCTAGGAAAGTTGAGTGAATAGAATTTTTCTAAGGTCTCTTCTCTTCTACCTATGAAGTACCCTACACCTTATGTATTGATTCTGTATTAGAGACGACGTGTAACACAGATTATTGCACATATAATCCTCCTAGTAGAATAGGAGCTATTGAAAAATAAAATGCCGACAATAGGAGAGTAGTCAGTTCTAAGTAAATATGTCGATTAGCATATCTAGACTAATGGATTTTTTTAATTTGCATATCTAGACTAATGGATTTTTTAATTTTTCACCTTTCCTTTTAGTTCCTCCATCATCGGCAAACTCTCATCTCCACCACCACAGATTTCACCATCCACAATCAAATTCACCATCGGAATTATCCCACAACATTGTCATATCAATCCACCATTCCACCATTAAACTATCATTAAACTACTATGATTACAAATATTATTACTAAACCAACATCTCCACCATAGAAAAAATATATCAAAGTAGGCCAGGGGAAAGACACAACGATGAGAAGCCACAAAAAAATACTAAAGACAACATGACAAAGAAAAATAACCAAAGTTGAGAAGCCACAACAATATACTAAAAACAATATGAAAAAGCAAAATAATAGAAGTGAAGAAGCCATGACCCAATACTACAGACAACACGACAAATAAAGCATAATAGTAACTACAATAATATAGGACAAAGAAGACAGAGAAACTAGAATCATACAAAGAAGACAGAGAAATTAGAATCATTCACTGACACCATATTTTGATGGAGTTCCTCCTAATTAACTTTAGCTTTATCTATTTAGTTGCACTAAAATTAGTTAAAGCGCTCACCGCAAAAAAAGTGGCTAATGTTAAAAATCATGAAAAAATATAAAAATTGAGGTAGATTATTACTTACTTGGTCAGCAAAATAAGTCAGTGTGTCATTCAGTTGAAACAGGCGAGGTCGTATGAGGGATATATGATTGTTATACAACAAAAAATTCTTGCATTTTTCTTATTTTTTCCATCTCATCTTCTAAGGTTGACAAGCGATCATTCAAGGATTTATTTTCCTCAATCAAGGATTTATTGTCCTCTCGAGTTGAACATAGAGCGGACAGTAATTCAGTCTTTGAAGAAGTGCCCCTTTCATGTATTTCGCCTTTACTCCACCGCCAAAGCGAACTACATAACTAAGATGTTGAGGTCCCCAACATTTTTCTACAATCTCTATGATAGGTAGAGATGGCTCTGCTTTCATAATTTCTTCGATCTAAGCCTACACAATAGATAAAAGGATATTTTCAATCAGAACCCATAATAACTTTAAGTAATTTACATATTCAATTTAGCAAATACACATGTTTTTCAATTGCTTCAGGTTCAACAAGCTTGTTGTCTTTCTTATGAGTCTCGTAGAAAATAGTCCCCAAATCTGAAGAATTGTCATCTTTCCCGCCCTTTACATCAAAGAGAAACATGTCAAATAATACCTCATAAGTATTTTCTTTAGGAAATAATTTTTGATACTACCTGCTGATACATTATCTCTCGAATAGGCTTGCTTTCAATATGATGAAGCATTGTCAAATTAGCTCGGTTTGCTGTATTCCTTCTGCTTCTCACCTTTATTATTCTTAAACAATAATCTTAGCATATATTGAAATGCAAATTCTGAAATTGCATCAACAAATAAAGTTTATAGGAAAGTATTAGCAGGTAATACAGAGCAATACAAACAGAATCATTAGATTTTTTTAGAAAAAAAAAGTCACTCCACACACAATTGTAAAGCAAATAATACATAGCTAAGAAATAGAAGCATAAAGACAAAAGTTGAAATGCAAGTTTTCAAATTAAAAGTTTCATATTATTCACTAGGAATAATTGAAAACTTTCGGAACAAAAATTTTCCTTAACTAACCACTCCCAGTCCTTCTTGTCTACTCTCTCTGGTTTAAACTTAAGAGCCTGTACCATTGACTTATTCTTCACATACTTACTATGCAAGTGTCATCTCCATTTATTCCACAACTTATTCATCCATCCAAAGATATTATCACGATGATCATTCATGTCATCACTCTCAAATTTATCCTACAATAATCAATACACAACATCCGATAGAACGAAACAAAAAAGGTCCAAATGCCCATTCATACAATCAACTACATTTGTTATCTCAATAGCTGCCCATATGTGATCCAAATGTTGTTGCTTAATATCACTCCATGATGATACGACCAATGAACACATGTTACTGTCACGAATTAATTTTCTCAAGTGTCTCAAAAACAGATTGTTATTTTCTCCAACCATTCGATTATTGTAAAAAGTTACTTTCAGCTTCTAACCGACTTCAAGCGATGCAACTTCCTTGTACTTGTTGCTCCCTCAAACTTTTTTTACCTTTCTAGGATTAGATGATCCTACAGCTGCATAATTTGGTAAGAACTATACGAATAAAATTCAATTCTATAAATTTAATAATACATGAATTCTAAAATATCATACCTATTTCAGCTGTTTGGGAGGGCTTCATAACTTGATCAATAGACGGAGGCAATGAAATATTGATTTTCATGTTCTCTTTCCCAAGAATCAGAGGATTATTATCCATTGATCGCATTCCTTAATTAGATCCCACATTATTCTTAAAAATACCTAACAAGGAGTACAAAGATAAGGTATTAGATCCCAAGTTGTTCATAGAACCCCTTAACAAGGAGAAAAAAATTATATGATATGATAAAGTGGACAAATACTGAGTAAATTTGGAAAAACTTTTAGAAACTCCTACACTGAGCATGGTGTGATGCATGTGGACAAATACTCAACAGATTTGGAAGAACTTACTTTTTTCAACCTCTTTGGTGCATTGCTTAACTCGATTAGTAGATGGAGGACATGGATTATGAACTTGTATATACGCTTTATCAAGAACCATGAATTTCTTACGTATCGATCCCATTCTTTGACTAGAAGACATGGTAACATTTTTAAGTCCCTCTTCTGGTCCCTTCCCAATAGCACCTGGAGAAAGAAAATCATATTACTAATAATTAAATTATATATGCAATCAAAAACTCAACAGACTTGAAAAACCCTTACTTGTTTCAGCCTCTTTGGTGTATTTCTTAACTTGATTTATCGATGGAGAAAATGGAGTATAAACTTGCATATATTTGTTCTCACGAACCATGGAGTTCTTACATATCATTCTCATTCCTTGACTAGAAGACATGGTAAAGTTTGTAAGTTCTTCTTATGGTCCCTTCCCAATAACACCTAGAGAAAGCAAATCATATTACTAATACTTAGACTTGAAAAAAAATTACTTGTTTCAGCCTCTTTGGTGAATTGCTTAACTTGATTAGTCGATGGATAAAATGAAGTATGAACTTGCATATACTCATTCTCACAAACAATGGAGTTCTTACGTATCATCATTTCCATTACTTGACTAAAACACATGGTAGAGTTTGTAAGTCCTTTTCCTCGCCCCTTCCTAATAGCACGTAGAGAAAGCAAATCATATTACTAATAATTAAATTATATATGCAATCAAAAACTCAATAGACTTGAAAAAAAACTTACTTGTTTCAGCCTCTTTAATGAATTGCTTAACTTGATTAGTCAACGGAGAAAATGGAGTATTAACTTACATATACTCGTTCTCACGAACCATAGAATTCTTACGTATCGCCATTCCCATTACTTGACTATAACACATGGTAGAGTTTGTAAGTCATTTTCCTCACCCTTTCCCAATAGAACCTGTAGAAAGAAATATACAATTGTATAAGCTTAACATTTTAAGGTTAATATGACAGGTGTAACAGGATAATAGTAAAGCTTACTTCAAAGCTTGCTGCCAACTGGCATTGGTGTCATAAATAGGATAGTAGTGGTAGAAGAAAACTATGGATTATATGGGACACAGAAGCTGGATTTAACTCTATAGGTCACTAATCAGTAATCATAAATGGGGTAGTCGTTGTGGTGACTACTAGTATTAGAGTTTTCCTTTGTTTCGGTTTATGGTTTGTATACTATACAAGATAGAGCTACAATGTAGGATGATATGTAAGTAGCACTGACTAACATCCACATGCCTATGTGAAGTTTTCATTTGAAAATGATGATAATAACAATAATAATACGAGTAGCACTTCAGATTTTCAGTCATTTGCAAAAAAATGATATTACACTATTTTGTGATTAATATTTCATTCTTATTATTACAGGTACTGTTTCTTTAGAGAAACCTTAAGGGCCTCTACTGTTGGTTGGATGATGTATAATGTACTTGTCAACAATAAGAAATCAATACAATCACAATATAAGTCCCATGTTTATGCAGATCCTGAAAAGGTAACTCCATGTGCCTGCTACTTTCTTGACTGGTTTACTTGACCAAGTAAAAACTAGGGAAGAATTTGTCCAACTCTTTGCAGAGCTGGGGGGTAGGATACCATGTCTAGTTCTGGCAATAGCAAGTGCTCCGAAGAGGTCAACTCAACAAGACACAATACTAGATAGAAGTTGCAAAACTACTAAAGATGCTCCAAACCATAAGTAGGTGAATGCAGGAAAAGTGATGGATAAGGTCCAGGAAAATATTACCAGCATGAAACAAGACCAAGAAAAATGGCAAAAGCAAATAAAGATGAAAAAAGACCAATGTTCAACAACAAATGCAACAGCAGCACCAGGAAAAAATGTATAAACCAAGAGCTTCACAAACTACTCAAAATTTTTCCAAGAATCAATTTGATATGCTTGAGCCACAGAGCACCCCAGGTATGGATTTAAATGCTTCCACTCCTTATATTTCTGTTGGTTTAACAGCTGGTGGATTAACTGGTGAAAAAGAGGTGTTGCATTCTTGTCCCAACCCCCATGTCTCACCCATGTGTATTGATGATGAATATGATGGTGGAGTAGAAGGGATTTATGGGTGTTCTATGGGTATGCTGGAAAGAAATGGATGGGTCAAACACCAACTTCCTGTTGATGCTAGGAAAAGGGATAAGCAGCACAAAGGTCAACAAAAGTTTGATTTTGTTGCAGAACAATTTGATGAACACTTCCCTCCCCTTCCAAGGAAAGAAAAAAAACTGTGAGTTCCAAGGAGTTGTGTGCTGAGAATAAGTCTACTTCTCTTCTTGAAGAAGATGAATATAGGGTCATTGACTCAGAGGATGAAGTAGACTATGAAAACCATTCAATAGAAGAAGAAGGAGATGAGGAAAAGGTATGTCAAGAACTTATCAAAGCCTTTGGTCCTTAAGGAAATAGTGATGAGAACAAAGAGAAACAACAGATCGCAGCAAAGGAGGGCCTATCTCCATGAAGTTTTTAGCAGAGAGTCCCCTTCTCTAAAACAGGTCTTAGTTCATCAATCAACAGACCTCTTACAAGACCACAAAGCAGGATTTCTTGAGATTGTGTGGAGTAAATATTGATAGAGGTCTTCCTCTTCGTGAACCATAAACCCCTATCTTAGAACAAAAGGTTCTCATATGAAATAACCTCAAAATAATCACTCGTAGTACTCGAGTTATACACCAGAATTGTTAAAACATACCAGAATTATAAACCAAATAACATTGACCAAACTTTTACTATGTTTTTTCCTTTCCTGGTGCTCAGGAGTGAATGGGGTGGGGCATAAATTAATTCCTCATTTCTGGCAAGCTTAAAATTCAAAAGGTATGAAGAAAGAAAATCTATATAAACAAAGCATATCCAAAGTGTCTTTTGCATAATCCAATTTCAATATTGCAGTACAGTAAGCTTTAGTTATTCTGTTTTGTCCCTCTTTTCAATGATGAAACATTTCAAGACAAATGAAATATCTAGGTAAAATTTGCTCAACAACAGAAAACTTTCTTCCTCTCTACCACAATAAAGTTTAATTAGCAAAAACAATCATACAACTAAAAAATACCATATCTAAGATGCCATGTGGGTAGATGAATATATATTCTTTCTACAGCAGTCGAACGGTTCTTAGAAAGGGTAAATGACCAAATTTATCATCATAATAAGTCAAAATAGTTATAATTATATTCTCTTGTGATTGAGGAAATTCATCACACAGACAACTAAATCCCTTAGGTTAAAACGATCTCACACAAAATACCAGTAGTTTAAGCATTAAACATCATATATAGCACAAAATCGAGGTTTTTACCCTCTAAACAAGACCATTGTACACACAACAGGGAAACAATAGTTAAAACTCTCTGCTACTAATTGATTTTGCTGAGCCCAACAATAGAATAATAAAAGCCCTTTCACATTGTTCATCTCCTCCGTCACACGCTGAAAACAATTCCTAGGTCACTTTTAAAGACCATATACATTTTAATAGGTTGTAACATGTTTCCTACTGACATATGCTCTTTGTCAAGAACCATGGAGTTCTTATGTATTTCTCCCATTTGTTGATTAGACGACATGGTAAAGTTTTTATATCCCTCTTCTGGTTTCTTCCCAATAGCACTTGTAGAAAGAAAATCATATTACTAATACTTCAGGAATTATATTTTGTAGCACAAGGGCGACCAAAAATAAGTTAGAAGAACAAGTTACTTATGCAATTTAAAACTCTAATAAATTTGAAAAAACTTACTTGTTTCAACTTCTTGGAGGTGTATTGCTTAACTAGACCACCAGGTTGATAAAATGAACTCTTAGTTAGAGTTTTCCCTTTTGTTGTCAAAGATCTGAGATCTCGTCCTCGTCCCTTTCCAATTACACCAGCTGCACAGAAAGTATATCTGATAGTACTCTTCATAGTTGAACCATCCTCATTTTCAGTCTTCATATTGAACCTGCAAAAAGAGCCAAAAGTAAAAAAAATATTAAGAAAACTTTTTATCCAGTGAGCTAAAGAATACAGTCAATGTAGTCTTTGTGCTTCCCAAAAACTCAAAATCTATACAAAAAATATTATAAGTTAAAATTTTAATGCTAAAAGAATAAAAGTTTTTAGCAGTAAGAGTAAGTCATTATCAGATACTTCACCTCATCGGTTCTTTTACGTTTCTTTTGTGAAGGACTTTCTAAGTCATCTACAACATCTGAAGGACTTTCTAAGTCATCTACATCATCACTCATTTGTATCACAATCTCATAGGATCACGAGGTTGAGTCTTCCTCATGTCCTAGGATTCGTACATGTACAAATGTGTAAATTGCACCTTAATATGTGAGAAAGAGTCTCCAAATTATATGACTAAAAAATAGAGTCCATTTTAAAGTCAAACAATTCATTCATCAGTTGTTTTAAGCAGAACAACACTACATTACTTTGAATACTCATGGGAGCATTCAGCACTAACTATGTCGAGGCAAACACACTGCCTCGAATACTTATGGAAGCATTTAGCACAATGAGCCAAGAAAAAACAGAAGTTTTTCCTATGCGCGGGCAACATATCTAGTCTGTACATAAAGTGGAGTTTGTCCATATAATAGAGCCATTGAAGGAGTCCTACTCTCTGGCTCGAGCTGCACAACAGATGGCCAACAAATTTAAAGTGCCTTTAATTGTTTGCATGATGTGACCAAGAGGAAGCAACAATAGAAGTGAAAGAAGCTAGTGAGGCTGCATTGACACCCTGAACATGTATGAACCACAATCGATTGGCATTCTCACCCTAAAATGGACGAAGGAGACTAAGACCCGCTCCCGCACCACACCCCCATAGTTTTAAAAATATAACGCTCTGCCCCACCCCGCCCCACCTCACTTAAAGATTGCCCCCTCCACACCCACTGCACCCCATTTCTATTACTAGTAGTATGTACACAGTTTATGGACCTTACCCCTACTTTGTGAAGGTAGAGAGATGATAATTGACCATCCATAAATTAATATATTTCATAGTAAAATGACCTAGTTATAAAAATTTAAAAAAAATAACAGATTCTGATTTCTGAATATATAGAGAATAGGAAGAATAAGAGTAGCTCAAACAATCAAGAAATAAAATGAATTTAGAACTATTTTCGAAGAAAAGGATCAACTAGATGAAAGCATACTTCGTCGCGTTCGAGAGAGATGAACCCAAGAAAAAGGACACAACAATGGAGAACCCACAATTGCTACTCCAATTACTAAAGCTGCGTACAACTTGGATCCCTACAATTGCGCATATACGGTTAATGCTAGAGAGATGAACCCAAGAAAAAGGACACAACAATGGAAAACCCACAATTGCTGCTCCAATTGCTAAAGTTGCGTACAATTAAGATCCCTACAATTGCGCATATATGATTGATGCTAGAGAGATAAAGGACACAACAATGGAGAACCCACAATTGGTACTCCAATTGCTAAAGCTGCGTACAAGTGGATCCCTAATTACGCATATACGATTGATGCTATATGGTAAAAATTTGCGACCAATAGTGTGTTTTAGGGAGGAAAATAGAGTTTTAATTAGTTTTCAGTGAAATTAAAAAGATTTTTGGGCGTAATATATATATATATATATATAGTGATATAAAAATATTATTAGAATTTTAATATTAAAATTTTGGCGGTACTTTTTCCAGCTTGTTTGTGAATTATAATTTGGGACCAGTTATAAATTTTTTTAGGGATCAAATTTTATACCTTCACAATAAAATACTATATTAAGGACTGATATATAGTCCCTTCCTAATACATATATTTTTAGAGACGAGATTATTAATTCACCCGTAAATGTTGGTCAAAAATAAAGCTTTTTCTTGTAGTGCATTGTGCCACTTAAATTGAAATAAAAAAATATTGTAAATCACAATAATTAAAAATTTAAATTATTTAAAGAAAATAATTGACTATCAACGACACAAAACTCTGTAAAAGGAGAGTAACATATATTATTCAAAAATTACAAAAAAAGTATTATAAATTACAATAGTTAACAATTTAAAATATCTAAAAATAATTTAATCTGTTATATATTTTAAAAAAAAATACGTAAAAAATATCATAAATCACAATAATTAACAACTTAAAAAATTTTAAAAATATAAAATATTTGATTGACTTTCGAAATTATATTGGTGTCACTTAAATTGAAATAGAAGAAAAGTATTATAAATCACAATAATCAAAAACTTAAATTATTTTAAAAATATAATTGACTATCAATGCAATAAAAGTTTGGACAAGAAAAGTAACGTATATTATTTAAAAATTACATAAAACATCTACAGAGGTATGTTTTATCGTATTTTCAAAGTCAAATAACTTAAACTAATATGACAGACCATAACTTTTAGTTTTCTTTTTTATATAATTTTTGAAACACTTAAAATTTAAATATAAAATATTAATCTAATTTAACTTTAAAAAATAAGTTGACAAATAAAAGAGAAGAAGAAATGAAAGTAAAGGATGTTTATATCGGCTTAGTAGGGGAATAGAATGCAATTTTTAATTATTAATTGCAATCAACATGTGATGTAATATCTAATGACTAGATAACTATTTATCTTTTTCAACAATTATTTTTTATTTTATACGACAGGTGTCAAGTTTTATATATCAACTTTAATCTCATACTTTACATTTGATGTAGCAGACCTCAGTCATATGATTAAAGATCTAAATTTCAAAATGCATCAAATTTATTATTTATATGAGTAAGTTATATATAATTATCTTGTGGGATAATTTGGCTTCTTGAAAAATACTATCAAATAGTTAATATGTTTTATGTATTCATGTTTTATAATTCATAATTCGAATTTATATCAATCTAATAACTTACCGTACATAGTCAAAATATCTTAATGTTAGACTTGTGCTGACACGAATCATGGTCCACTAGTAATTAAATAAGAAAGGATGAATATTTCAAAATATTTAATTAGGTCCAAACGGGAAAAACTTCTCTAAGCAAGTTGATTTTGAAAAAAAATCTTTTAAAGTCTTAAATACCCTCACACTTATATTTAATATCTTTAAAGCGACATGTCGAAACTTGCTCTTCTAACGTAAAGAAAGAAAAGAAAAATAAGAAAAGAAATCACCATATTAAAAAACCACATTAATGCAGCTCTTTCCACTAGTTCTATAATAAATTGAATCATCAATTTTTTGCGGCTCTTTATTTAAAAGTATAAAATGTGATAATGCATGAAATTTCTTTGCCACTTGCGAAATTATTGTATATAAACCCAATGTGCCTCGTTCTTTCTTAATCTACAGGAACAATATAATTAGCTAGTACACAAGAGATATATAGAGAAACCATAATGGAAATTTGGATGATCATCTTATTCGGTATAGTAGCAATTTATTTTGTTTGGTTTTGGTTACTTGTAGGAAAATTGAAAGGTCCAAAAACTTGGCCATTAGTGGGTAGTATGCCAGAAATGTTATTGAACAAAGAAAGAATTCATGAATGGACTACAGATCAACTCCTTGCTAGTGCAACATTAGGCACATATCAGACATATGGTATTTGCATCCCTTTTCTGCAGAATTGGAGAAGAACTTTTTCCACAGTTACATGTCATCCAAAAGCTTTGGAACATATTCTTCGAACTAAGTTTCATAATTATCCAAAAGGCCCAACTTGGAAAAACACCTTTGGCGATGTTAAAGGAAATCAAGGTAATTAAGATATTAACTTGATCTTGATATATTCATCACCGATGATTTCTCATATGGTCACTTAACTAATAGATATTATCTCTAAAAAGTCGCTTTGTTTGCCGAAGAATTACCGGAATCAAGAAGAAAAGTAATTTTCAGAGATAATAATTATCAGTCGAGTGACCAGAAGCAAAATTTACTCATTTTATCATCTCATGCATGAGTCACAGTTTAATTTTCTTTATACTATTATTAGGTCACTCAAAGATATTACTGTTAGAGTGGGTAAAAGTCCCACATTGGTTGGGGAATGGACTAGTGGTTTACTTATATGGACTTGAGTAATCCTCACCTCTTTGAACTAGCTTTTGAGGTTGAGTTAGGCCCAAGATCCATTCTTGACATCGTATCAGAGCCAGGTCCATTCCCGTTTTGGGCTCCCGGTCCACGTGTCAGTGTCAGTTAGGCCTGGGCGTGAGGAGAGTGTTAGAGTGGGTAAATGTCCTACATTGATTGGGAAATGGACTAGTGCGTGAAGGGGTGTTAGAGTGGGTAAAAGTCCCACATTGATTGGGAAATGGACTAATCGTTTGCTTATATGGACTTGGGTAATCCTCATCTCTCTCTTGAGCTAAATAGACTAGTGGTTTGCTTATATGGACTTGAATAATCCTCACCTCTCTCTTGAGCTAGCTTTTGAGGCTGAGTTAGGTCCAAAATCCATTCTTGACAATTGCTAGTAAATAAAGCATGTTAATTACATGCTACAAACAGATTAAAAAAAAAAAATACAGATAAGATCCCAAAAACAAAAATTATATAAAAGGATTAATCTAAATAATCGTTCACCCAGACACTTAAACTAAAAATATTTGGCTTTATATAATATATGTACAATCGCTGCATAATATGTGTATAATTGTGAGCAATTACTATACTACATTTTTTATGTACTGGTTACGAAAAATAAGTTGTGAATCCGGCTGACTATTTGGGTAAAGATCTTTGATAGGATAAATTTTTTACTTTATTAATGGTCAGAAGCCAGATTTGAAATGGTGGAGTTACCATCATCTTAACACAAATGCCAATTACATTTTCAATGACGGCGGAGGGATAATACCGTACGAATCAAAATAATCACTATAATATAATAGAGTGAGCAGTGATAAAAATATAATATATAGGTCAAATATAATTTCTACTCTGTTAATTAAAGTTAAACATATATTAAGATCGTGCAAAATATCTGAATTGACCCAGAGAAGCTGTCCCTGCATGAGCGCTTTCCCGACCAACTTTTGTTTTATTGGTTGCAGTTGCACTTGCACCTCATTCTTCTACATGGTTACGCCTCTATCACTGCGCTTAAGTTAATTAAATCCATTTGCTTTTTGTTTGCTATTATATAAGTACCCAATTCGCTTCTAATAATTTATCCTCTTTAGTTAGTTATAGGATATAGTTGGGTGTAATAGTTACTAGAACTAGTTATCTTTTTTAAAAAAATAAAACGTACTATTGCTACAATATGTCATCAAGATTATTTTCTTTTAATGTAACCATTCTTGTTCCTCCAACAGGTATAGCCCATGTTAATGGTGAAGAGTGGACTTTGCAAAGGAAATTAGTGGTTCCAGAATTATCAAAATTGAAGCTCGTTCCAACACTATATAGTTGGGTGAACCCTACAATCAAGAATAATTTATTACCTATTTTATACAACGCTTCAAAACAAAACATTTCAGTTGACTTGCAAAACTTGATGATTCGTTTTGGCACTGAGAATATATTTGGATTTGCTCTAGGCAAAAAATTGAAAACTCTAACAACAGAACTTCCTGAGGACCCTCTTGCACTAGCCATAGATGCAACTGTTCAATCTTTTTTCAAAAGATTGTTTTACCCCAATTTCATGTTGAAATTTATGAGATTTTTCTCTATTGGATGTGAACGAAGCCTAATGAAGAACCACCAAATTTTGAACAATTACATAACTGAGGCACTAGAAGAACGTAAGAGAAGAAAAGATGAAACTTCCGATGATGATTTATTGTGGACGTTGATGAAGAAAGTGCAAGTTAATGGACACATTTTGCCTAACTCTGCTATTATGAGCACAATTCTTGACATTCTATTAGCGGGGCATGACTCTGTTGCTACATCAGCTAGCTGGTTTTTTTGGCTCGTTATGAACAATCCACGTGTTGAAAAAAAGATCGTTAATGAAATCTTAACAGTTTTAAAGAAATCCCGAGGAAAGGACAGTGTTGGCTCAAAGGTAACGTAATACAAGTTTTGAGCCAAAGCCCAAACTCTGTCAAATTTGCAGCTTTAAGGCTAGTCTCACTCCTGCCTCTACCAAAAAAAAGTTGAAGTTCTAAAATTTCTTTTTTTAATTTTTTTCTTTTTTTTTTTTTTAGGTTGAGTCTATTCGAACAAGTACATTTTCATAAATTTCTTTCTTACATTTATTTTTGATGATTTCACTTTCCAATTTACATCTCAGTTTAATTGTTAGTTGAATTAACTAATTCACCTTTTTTTGTTTGGTGGATCCATATATTTGAAATTAAGTACGGTTATCTATTTAGTAAATAAAATTTATGAAATAAGTTGATCATGAAAACATTTTAGGTCACAGATTCTATTGAGCTACCTCGGGAAGAAGAGATACAAGAATGGATGGAAGAGTCATTGTCATATGAAGAAATCAATAGTTTGGTCTATATTCATGCGACATTGCTAGAAACTCTACGTTTATATCCTTCGTTCCCCAGAATGGTGAGGTACGCAATATTTGATGATATCCTTCCCGATGGAACTTACGTACCAGCTGGTACGGATGTCATTTTATCGCTATACTCTGTGGGAAGGATGAAGTCCGTATGGGGAGAAGACTGCTTGGAATTTAAACCAGAAAGATGGCTCTCTGCTGATGAAACAAGAATTGAAAGGCCTGAAGATGGGTATATGTATGCAGCATTTAGTGGAGGATCAAGAACATGCATAGGTAAATACTTAGCTTTTCTTGAAATGAAGTCGGTAGCTTCAGCTATATTACTTCGTTACAAATTATCTCCAGTTCCTGGTCATCAAGTTCTACCAAAACTCTTCTTCACTTTATCCATGAAGAATGGCCTTAAAGTGAACCTCAAACGTCGTGATCTTGCTGCTATACTATAATTTAACTTCTTTTTGTACACGTGACAAGAAAAAAACAATTTAGTGACTTCGATATAATAATCAAGTAAAGATGAATAGCTACTTTTTGAATTATATATAATTATAGTATCTCATGTTTTCTTTACTTAATGTTAATGAATTTATAGTGACAGCAGGCTAGTTATAAATGATATGATTTGGTGACTTCAATCCCGAATTTGAAATTAGTCTCGAAAGATCTGAATATTTCGAGGAAGTTAATGATTCTATGATAAGATTAGGGATGGCAATAGGGGCTGCTCTACCTTATGAAAAAATAGGTGTCCGCCTTACGCCTCCAAATTTGAGGGACCTCTTTTTTTATAATAATATAAATAAATTTTTTTTAAAGGAATTAAATATTATTTATAGAAAAAATAACTTTTTATTTAAAAGGAAAGAGTTATTAGAAGAAGTTCATACATCTAGAGTACTATGTCTCAAGAAAGATTAAATGCATTGATTATATTATTACTTAAAAAAGAATAATTAGAAAAAATCAATAATATAATATTGAAAATATAATTCATTAAAAGAAAGTTATTTTTCTTAAAATTTTAAGGCCTCCGTTTGATTTTCGTCTTAGGCCACAAATATGTTTGAGCTGCCCCTGGATGACAATGGTGCGGTGCGGTGTGAGTTTTTTCTAAACCCGCGAATTTTAAAACCACCCCGCACCGTCCCGTATCACCTTTAAACCCACCCCGCATTCATACCCACGCATACCTGCACCGCACCGCCCCATATTTTTTCATTTTTCTTTTTTTAAAAAATTTGTAACTCCGTAGAAAATCATAATATTTTCAATACTAGGAAATAGTAACAATCAATTTCTATTATATCACTTTTCACTAAGAAATTATCATAAAAGTATCATGTGTACAAATAATGATCAAATATCAAATTTTTATTAAGATGAATAAAGAAATTTAAAAAGTTATAAAATTATTTATTTGTAGTGTTATACATGTTGTTTTAAGCATCAAAAAATTTTAAGTGAAGGATACATATAATTTTAGATAGATTTATGAGAATAATACTAATTTTTAATTTTTTTTTAGTTTAAACTCGCATATACCTGCAACTCGCCCCGCACCGCACCATTTAAAAAAAAAAACTTACTTAAACCCGCACCGCACCCACATAGTCTAAAACCCGAACGACCCCACATAGTCTAAAATCTGGGGCTCTTTGCTAAAAGTCCACTTATAGAACTTTTTTTGACATTTAGGGTGTGTTTGGTACGAAGGAAAACATTTTCTGGAAAATGTTGAAAATGTTTTCCAGTTTTCTCCTGTTTGGTTGGTTTACAGGTTTTGGAAAATATTTTCCAAATCTCATTTTCCTTAAAACTAAGGAAAATGACTTCCCTTCAAAAAGTAAGGAAAATATTTTTCAAAACTCTCTTTCAACATCACTATTAAATTGAAATATTCATACAACTCTCAAAATCACCCATCTCTACTCCGACCCTCAATCTCCTACCCCACCCCCACTCCTTACCATTCAAAACTTTTTTCTTATCCCACCCTTTTTATCATATTCGTTCTCAGTCTTTTTGTTAAATATATACAAATACTTTTAGAAAACATATACTTATCCAATTTGCATAACGAACACACAAATATAAGTAGGGCTGGGCATATTTTGATTTAAATAGAAAAAAATAAAAAATCAAATCAAAATTTAATTTTAGTTTGGTTTTTCGATTTTCCGGATTGGTTTTGGTTTCAAATTTTAGAAATTTGGTTAAACTGTTTGGTTTTCGAAATTTCAAAAAAAAAATGGATAAACCAAAAAATCAAAATTATATAAATAATATATTATAATTTATGTATATATATATATATATCATATTATATGTAAATTTACTAAAAATATAATATAATCTAATATAACATATAAATATATAAGTTATAATCATTTAGTAAACCTAAATCCTAATATGTTGTTTTGCTTTTGACTGTAATAGTAACGTGAAGGCTGCAACGATGCTCATCCATTCTCAGTTCATTTGAAATTTCAACATCGTCAATGACAGTTGCAGTCGTTTGCTCAGTTCGTCACTGCCGTCGACAGTCGTTGCCGCGTACGACCATTGTCGTGACTCGGCGAAGTTGATATTTATGATTATTTCATTCGTGTTGAATTAATTAAATTTGAGAATGAAAATAAGTTTAAAAAAAGATTATTTTTCTAGAAAAATCACCAATTTTAAATGGTCACTACTTTAATCTTCAAAATCGATATAAAAATACGAAATAACCGAACCGAATCTGTAAAAACTGAACCAAACCGAAATAATTTTGGTTTGATTATGATTGTTATTTTCGTCAATACAAAAACAAAAAAACCATACCGATATTCAACAATCAAACCGAACAAACTAAATGCTCACCCCTAAATATAAGTAAGAAACAACTTATTTTTTTAGAAAATATTTCTCCTCCTTCATATCGAACACACCCCAAAAAATATTTTTCTAAAATGTATTTTTATGCTTTAGCTAAAGATTAAAATGTAATTTTTGAAAATTATTTTTTCATTTTCCAACCAAACATTACAAAATATTTTCCGAAAAATATTTTCTATCCACCAACCAAACATAGGAAAACAAGTAAGAAATCAACTTGTTTTCCAAGAAAACATTTTTTAGGAAAACATTTTCCTTCATACCAAACACACCCTAGACACTAGTTTTCAAAAATTGAAAAAATAGACACCGTAATGGGCCCACAAAATTAAATGGCAACCTTAGCACTCAACTTAAAAAATGTACACTTTAATTCCTCTCTCATTTCAGCTCCGATTTTTTAAACACGCACTTTGGTTCATGTCCAAAACTATAAGTATTGGATAATTATTTTTTAAAAAAAAAATATAAAGGTTCTCAACCAATTCACTACCAACCACTCGATTTTCTGTCATTCCCTCGATTTTTTGGTCATTTTTTGTCGATTTTTTTGGCATCCATCGAAAAGTGACATTACCTCCATGTTTTAAGCCATTTTCTCATATTTTTAACCTCCAATTTTCATACAAAAAGCTTGCAAATCAGTTCCACATTTTGAAATGAATTTTTTGCTCAATAGCAACATTCCAACACTACTTAGGTTGTTTCTAAGCTGTAATCTTTTGGATTATTTCGATGGTCGTCGGAAAAGGCGAGATCAGGTACTGTACGGAAAGCAGCTAAGAAGAAGACGACTACAGTCTATTAAGTCTGGGCTCATAAACTACTGTTTAAGTCTATTAAATACTATCATCGAGGTATATCATGTCTATTATAGAATACATGGTTGTTGATGGTATATTTTCTGGTGAATGGGAGGAGACTCCTAAATGTTGGGTTTGAAAAATAACGTCTTCGTCGCAATGGTCCATACGCCGATTTGATTAAAAGCGTAATGGAGAGCGGTGAATTAAGCTTTGATCAAAGCTATGTGGCAATTAGTTACTTGATGAATGAAAGGGGGAAAATCTATCCAACATTCATAAGAAATGATAGACACGTGAAATTATATATGCTTTGTGTTGATTCTAATAATTTCAGGCCTATATTGCGGGTTAAAATTGTTGGAAGGTCCCGAGAAGAAGCTTCCACATTAGCCCCACCCCCCCTCACCTCCGACAATGGATGATACGTCAATGGAATACGATTGCATGAGTGGTCATGAATGGGATAATTCTAAAGATTTTGAAGAAGAGGAGTATGGAGGAGGTGAGGACGGATAGTTCGAACCACAAGCAAGCCACTCTTTTTCGGATGGCACCAATCTTTGTGTAGGACAAACATTCAAGGATAAGAATGTTTATGTAATTTTAAGTAAGAAAATATTGAAGAAATACTAGAATATGCAAATTATTTATTATATACTAACGCCATTGTTGATTTAACACATGATAGATAGATTAACAATTTTTTGAGAAGTCGATTATTCATCAACTTGTAGTTTTATAAGCAACTGTTTGAATATATGGACAAGTTAGAATAATGACCAAAAAATAGAAATTAAATTAAATAAAATTAAAGTATAAGAATTAACACCTTTCAAATATTGTAAAACAATTTAGATACATTAATTGTGATAACAAATCACTTTTGAACATGATCAAGTGATATTTAAGGCATATTATAGTCGTAAATCAGTTAGATGGAACTAAAAAGGGAAGAAATAAAATAAAATAAAATAAATTAAATTATATAAGCACCATCCAAACAATGCAAAACAACTAGATATCATCAAATGAGATTAGACGCGTCTAATAAACATTAGAAAGAGTGATGGTTGTGACTTGTGGGTGTTCTTGGGACAAGTAGTGTTTGAGAACAAATAGTCATTCTCAATTCAGACGTTTGTTCTGAGTAATTGGTTGTTACTACCATTACTCTTCCTTATACTCATTTGATCGAATGTTAAATTATTTTGTACTCTCATATGATGATATTTAGTCATTTTTCATTGCTTGAATGATGTTATTTATTTTAATTTAGTTTATTTTATTTTTCCCCTTTTTAGTCTCGTCTTACTTATCAATAGAATTAGATGATTGATGCTAGACCTATAAAGATATCGTGCATATATTATATATAAATGTATGCATCTACATTAGACTAAACTAACAGTCATGTATCGACCAATTGAGGCTAGTGAAAAATAAGACGAGGCTAAAAAGTGGAGAAATAAAATAAAATAAAATAAAATAAAATAACATCATTCAATCAATGAAAAATGCCTAAATATCATCATATGAGAGTACAAAATAATTGAACACTAGATCAAATGAGTATAAGAAAGAGCAATGATAGTAACAATTAATTACTCATAACAAACGTCTGCATTGAGAAGGACTACTTGTTCTCAAACACTACTTGTCTCATGAACATCCACAAGTCACAATATTACTCTTCTTTATACTCATTAAACACGTCTAATCTCATTTGATGATATCTAGTTATTTTGCATTGCTTGAATGGTGCGTATTTATTTTATTTCTTCTTTTTTTAGTCTCATCTCACCAATTTACTACTATAGCATGCCTTAAATATCACTTGATCATGTTCAAAAATGATTTGGTGTCACAATTGATGTATCTAAATTATTTTACAACGTTTGAAAGGTGTTAATTATCATACTTTAATTTAATTTCTCTTTTTTTGTCATTATTTTAACTTGTCCATATATTCAGATAGTTGATCCTAGACCTATGAGTAGGTGAATAATCGACTTCTCAAAAAATTGATAATCTCTCTATCATGTGTAGAAATCAACAACGATGTCAGTATATAATAAATAATTTGCATAGTCTAGTATTTCTTCAATCCCTTTTTACTTAGTCAATTTTAAGAAGCTCCAACTGAGCCTTGTTTAAAATTACAACTCTTCCAGGCATACATACAATGATATGGCCTATGGTAAACTTTAATAATTGATTATAGAAGACATAAATATTCTTTAGACCTTTTTCAATGGTCACTTTTTTGGTAGCCCTACAATATAAATGACATGCACCTTTTTGAGCTCATCCATGTTCATTTATTCATCCCTTTTTATTTTGATTCAACAATAATAATGTCTCTCTTTCTCATTTGGAACACTCCTTAGCTTGTTCCAAAGCTTTAATCTGTTGCATAATTTTGGTGGTCGTTGGAAAAACGATATCAAGTACTGTATGAAAATCAGGTAAGAAGAAGACTACAATCTATTAAGTCTAGGATCATAAATGAACTTGTTCTCATTGTCCAGATTTCTGGCACACTAACCGATGAAATTCAAAAAAAAATTACCATACAATCGGCAAGGACAGTCATAATTAATCATCAATCAAATAATATCAACTTAAAAACACTGATTTTCAGTAAAATTAAGTTCCAATTTTTTAAAAAATTTCAGTTTTTGCCATCCAAACCAAACAAATACCTAATCAATCGAACAGTCTATTAACAGAACAACATTCAAATTTCTTGACACATTACCCGATTAAATTAAGAAATTTTTTTTATCATGCAATCGACAAGGACAATCATAATCCATCAACAATGAAACAAATATCAACTTAAAAACACAGATTTTCAATAAAATCAAGTTCCATTTTTTGAAAAGATTTTAGTTTTTTTCATCCAAACCAAACAAATACCTAATCAATCGAATGGTCTATTAACAGAACAACATTCAAATTTCTTGGCACATTAGCTGATTAAATTTGCAAAATTTTTTTACTGTGCAATCGATAAGGACAATCATAATCCATCAACAATCAAACAAATATCAACTTAAAAATACAGATTTTCAGTAAATTAAAGTTTTTTTTTTTTTTTAAATTTCAGTTTTTTCCATCCAAACCAAAAAAATATCTAATCAACCGAACGGTCTATTAACAGAACAACATCCGAATATCTTGGCACATTAGCCGATTAAATTTGTGAAAAAAATTCATCACGCAATCGACAAGGACAATCATAATTCATCAACAATCAAATAAATACCAACTTAAAAACAAAAACAAAAAAACAGTAAAATCAACTCCCATTTTTCAAGAAAAAAATTCCTCCAAAATTAACTCAATTACCACAACTCAAAACAAAAAAAACAAAAAAAATATGGAGCACAAATTACTCGGGAGATGAAGAAAAATTATTTAAAGTGGAAGATGAAAGATCTTAGAGCTTTAGAGAAGATAAAAATTGAAAATGAAAGTTGGGGGAAAAGGAAAGGAAAATGGCCATGGTTTTGTGAGTGGGGAGAGTGAGGAGAGAATTTTTTTTTTTTTTTTGGTATTTAATGAAAAAGTGAAGTGCGAAAAGTATTTAAAAAAGACATAAGGGGTGCCAAAAACTTTTGCCAAAAACTTTTTTTTAACACTTTCACCCATACCCACCATTTTATTCAAAACCCTAAAAATTTAAATGGAAAAGAAAAAGTGTCTAATTATCAAAATAAGTCTTCAAAGTGTCCTCCCAACTAAGGCCTCATTTGTTTGCACTTAATGGAGGTTTGAATCTGAATAATTCAGACTTTAGGCCATTAAGTGAATTTATTTTCCATTAAGACTTTAGCTCTTAATAGGTATGAATAGGTCTTAATCATTCAGATTTAGAACTAAGTCTTATTCATTAAAAGATATTCTTGTGTTGAATAATATTCACCACCACTTTATCCATAATCATCAGTCACTATCATTAACCACCTCTACCATCACGACCATTGTCAACCACCAAGCACCCAACTACTACCACCATCACAACCACCATTCACAATCATAATTGCTACTAACCACTATTTTCAGCCGCTACCATATCTACCACCTTCATTATTTTAATTATATTCATTGTTATCACCACTGCCAACACCAATGTCAACACCACCACCATCATCAATTACTATCAGTCAATCCCAACTACTAACCAACTCATCTATCACAACTAGTGTCACCGCTAACTACCACTAACACATCATCAGCATCCACATATTCTTCAGCCGCCGCCGCTACCACCAACATTGTAACCATTGTCGCCATCTCTACCACCACTTCAACCACCACCATCGCTACAGTATATCTTTACTAATAATCATCTCCACCATCACAGCTAACAACATCTCCAACTACCACCAACACATTATCAACCATCATGCATTTGTTTTTAATCTATCACAATCAACACTTCCAACTAATAACATCAACCAACTTCATATCACTACCACCACCACTATCAGTTGTCAACAACATAATAGTCACTACAATACCAATTATCTCTACCATCACAACTATCACCACTAACATTACTAATCACTAATATCAATCATTACCGCCGCCACCGCCATTATAAACCATTTTCATTATCACTAACAAATATAAATATTCTTTTTCAATCAAATAATAATTTTATTGTATTAATTAAATAGTTTTCTAATATGTAATTATTTTTTATTTGAATTATATATGAAAATAAATAAATTTTGCATATTCAAATATTTAAAAACAAATAGTCTTAACTATTCAATTTTCAGATCTGAAGACAACATCTTAATCATTCACATATGTATTCAGATTCAGATGTCTGAATCTTAATAAAAACAAATGAGGCCTAAATCTTCTCCTAAAACCCCCACCCCCCATTGCCATACCAAAATAAGATCGATAATGCATACGGTGTGTTAAAGAATTGAAGTCTATCCGATTTGCTTGAGTTCAAAAGGATTTTGAGAAGGAATCTGTTTGGTATACGACTTTGTATTATCTGTGTAAGGACTTTGTTCAAATTGGCAGCATTCTTACTTACTGTTCCAAAGGAATTTTTTGAAATTTAATTAAACATCTCAATCTTCAAAATAAACACTTATAATTTGTGTCAAAAAGGTCGGGGTCACTTCAACCGAATAATTATATTTACTACACACAACTTATGTGTTCGCTGAATGGATTTTTGAATCCATTAATTACTTTAAAATCCTGATGATACAACAACAACAAATCCAGTATATTCCCACGTAGTGGGGTCTGGGGAGGGTAGAATAAATGCAGTCCATACCACTACATCCGAAGAAGTAGAGAGACTGTTTTCGATAGATCCTCGGCTCAAGAAAAAGGACCAAGACCTTAGTCAAACATCGCAAGCATACAACATGATAAAATAACAATGGTACCACAACCATAAAAAGTACATTAACCAACAAAAGACACCACCCTCCCCCCAACCCTAGCACTACCAACCAAGCGACACGCGACTCACCTAACTCCCGCCTATGACTTGAAAAATCCTGATGATAGATAAAGCAAAACCAAAATTTTGATAAGCATATGGATCACACATTTTTATTCATTCAAAATTAAAAGTACAAATATTGTATGAGCAGTTGTAAAGCTGTTAATACAGGTCGGCCCAGTTCATCCGGACTAGCCCACACAGACTTTGAGTTTGACGGGTCAGGCCGGGCTGATCCATCAAAATGATGGGTCAAAAAACACCAAGTCCACAGCATTACTCTATGAGTTGCAGACCTCACGGGCCAACCCATTTTTAAAAAAATAATATTTTATAATTTGATTTTAGAATATTAATAAACATAAATATTACCAGAATATTGCATATTGTTGATACTTGTTAATCAAGTCTCTAACACCTCAAAAAATACTCCTAATAGCCAAATTAAATAAACTTTGATATTATATCCTTTGAACCAAATAAAAATATTAATAAGCAATCTAAAGAGTTGCATGACTAACGGACCGATCCATGACTTAGCCCAACCCACATTGCTCAAGCTCCATGAACCATAGGCTTATCCGGCTGGGCTAAAAGCCATATTCTTAAATAGACTGCAAAAATTGAAGCTCAACTCTATCAAATTACAGGCTAGATCGGGCCAGCCCAACGGACTTGGCCCATATTCACGGCTCTAAGCAGTTGTAAGCCAACATAACCCATCTTTATGTTATATCCATTATTGTCATCATGATCTAGGTAGAAGTAGATCACTTAGTCATTTATTTTTTTTCACAGATAAAAGCTGAAATTGCGAAAGGAAAATACATGCAAAGAGAATCAAACTACAAAAACATATATCACACCCATATTTATAGAAGCAACAGACTTAATTCATATTTGTATTGGCCATGAGTGATTGATCTTTTACCAGTGGCAGCCATAGGTATGTTTAATAACATCGTAGTAACAATACGGGCATGTCCTAGAAAAGCAGTCTGTGCGATCTCGACAGTATCTCGACAATATCAACCACAACCACTCTTCAAGCTTTGACCAATTAATATTGATTTCAGTTCGTTTATAGTCATAGGCTTAGGCATGTCTCTTGGAGCAGCTATTTTCACTTTTGGTGATTGAGCCAAATAAACTATGATCCATTAAAACAAAATCAAGTGTCAGAATCAGTACGTTATATCGATATTGCTTCACGTATAAAAGGTTATCGAGTTGCAAAATAAAAGACTGGAAACTATGGTTAGGTACTTCGTCAAATATGAAATACCAAATTAAATTTCCCTCAATTATTTTGTTCTTAATTGAAGTTTAGTTAATCCTACCCTTTTTCAGATCCCACATATAACGCGATCAGGTATTAGTGCACCAAGCTACCTTTTTCCTTTTTAATTGAAATTTTGCCAACATGTCGATCTTAAAAAACCCTGTCTCACTTTTTTTGATATAACGGGAATATTACATATGTAAACATAGTCAAAATGACTATCGACATAGCCATTTTGACTATGTGAGGGGTCTCTTACATTTGAGATATAGATTTTTAAGTAATCTCTTAAATATCAAGTTGTTTTCAAATTTCAAATGTTGTAACAATCTTTGTTTGTTGCTTTTAGAGGAATGCGAATTTTTTTTCAAGGCTACATCAACTTATAAAAATAGACTAAAATTAGCAGACATTGTCCAAAAAAAAAAAAAAAAATGCATCTCCAAATGTAAATTTTTACTGTATTTTTTTTTTTTAAATTCCTTTTATTACATCTAAAAGACTGTGAGTTCAATGGTGTTCACTTAAAAGGAGCAAAACTGCTTAAAAGTAACCTTATTAAGAACCTAGTATGAAACTATCTCAAACAAAAAGGTATATCATATGTTAATTCTTTCTAGAAACTAACATAGAGATATATCAAATACTAAAAAGAGAGAAAGGGGTAGAAAAAATTATTTACCAAACGTGACCATGAGTGCAACGATAAAATAGAAATTGCGAGCCATGACAATATATTTAAAATATTACTAAGAGAAAGATACGAGAATTATGTTTTAGTGCGGTGCAATAATTTTTGCTCATGAAAGATGGGGATTTTATAGTCATCTCTCCCCTGTATTTCTTCCTGGGGCCGGCTCAATCCTTTAAGAAAAATGTCATCGCCTTAGGCCTCAATATTTGAGGACCTCATTTTTTTTAACAATAATAGATTATTAATTTTTTTAAAAAAATATTAAATTTTATTTGTAAAAAAAATAATTTTTAATATAAAGAAAAGAATTATTAGAAGAATGATATATCTAGACTACTAAAGATTAAATGCATTAATTATATAATTAGTTTAAAAATAATTATTAGAAGAAATAAATTATATAATTTTTAACATAAATTTATAAAAAAAATTGTTAAAAACTTGAAGCTTTCATTCGATTTTGACCTTAGGACACAAATATTTTTGAGCCATCCCTGTTTCTTCCTTATCTAATTTAACAACTTGTCTATGTGTCATACCAAGTTAAATTAATTTTATTCAAAAAAAGGGCAACGGGAAAGATAAGTTCAAATGACGATCACCGTTTCAATAGAGATTTGCCTCAATTTTCTCTCAATTATTAATACCAGGTTGAATACCATGGGCATCACAGATTTTGAACCTAAAAAACAACTAAAATCATATTCTTTCGTCTCAAATTATGTAACATTTTTTATTATTGAAATTTAATTTACTTAATCTTTAAAGTTAAATCAGATAGATTGATTTAATATATTATAAAATTTAAATTTAAAATATTTTAAAATTATATGAAAAGTATCAAAACTTACCACATATCTTGTTGTGTTAATATAAATAACAAAATATATTTCAAAATAATAATCAAAATATATATAATTTAATTTCAAAAAGCTAGAAACATTGCATGAATTGAGACATAAAGAATACGACAAGTTCCAAGTTCTTGAACCCCCAGTTTAGGCATTTTCACCTTTTATTTATCCTTATTGGAGTCTGACTATTTCAAATTCTAAAACTTACATATATACCCAAGGTAACTTTACCTAATTACTTTAAATTCCATATTTGAAAAGTTATTACATAAATTCCAAACTAATTACTTAAATTTCATCTTTTTTTACTTTCTCTCTCCTATCCATTATGCATACGCTTCTCCCATATTTTCCTCCCCCGTATCTCTCTCCCATTACAAATTCGATTTTATCTCAGTTTTTGAAATTCTTTTTTCATGCCCCAAATCAAACTTCGTGTACCTACAGGTTCCTGATTTGTAAGTTTTCAATCGTTTATTGAAGTTTTTGATTTTCTTCATTATTTTTTTTTTCAACTTTACCAAATCACAATTTTTTCGGATTCTTGTTTGGTTGCATGTTGGTTTTTATGAAATTACCTTATTTTGCAATTCCATTCTAGTTTGATAGTTGATTTTTTCCCTTTTTTTTTTCATATAATACAAGTCAGATCTTTGAATTTCTTGTTTATAGTTGCGATTGCTTAATCAATATAGTATAAATTGGTAATGGATTCTCGTCCTAACTTTAGTTTAGGACTTAGTCAGTTAGATGCTCAAGAACAAAATATTTTCGTTGATTTTGTTCCAGGCATATTTGATTATGAAGAACCCAATTTCGCAGATAACCGTTCCAAGCACCGAAACGATCCGATAACCATGAAGAAATTAAAGAAAGTGGCTAGTTCTAGTTCGGAGAAGTCAGTTTCTAAATCGACAAATAAGAAGAAGGTTGATGATTGCGGACGACCACGTTTTCCAAAGATACAGATTTTATATTATTTGATTATACATTACTTTATTTATCATACTAATGTATAATATTAGTCTTCTGCTTTATATTCCATTGTATTATACAATAAGAAGATGTACATAAAAGAGACAGTTATTGTTATAAGTGGAATTATACTTTGTGAATGTTTGAATATTGTATAAGGTGACATTATACATTTTTACTTTGGCCAAAGTTTAGCACTTTTTAATATTGTATAAGGTGACATTATACATTCTTACTTTGGCCAAAGTTTTACACTTAATAGTGTGATATTATACATTATGAAATACTACATTTTAATGTATAAGTTATAATATATCAGTCATTATACATTACTTATTTTGGAAGACTTAATAACAATATAAAGCTTCTGCTATATATTTCATTATGTTATACATTAAGATGTTCTTATCACATAGAAGAGGCATTTCATGTATTATTTGATATTATATATTTTGAAAGTCTTAATGACATTATATATTATTCCAGATATTTTCTTAAATATATAATATATCCACATACATGTTTAACTTGTGTATAATGTAATCTTTAATAATGTATTTATTTGTTGTTATCTTTTTAAATCTGATTTAGAGTTTGATTTTATTTTTTCAGAAAATTAAATACCGTATTGATAAAGTTTCGGTTCACCTACTGCATATGGATAGCTATCGTAACCGTGTTTTTGGCGAAGACATAAAGTAGTATTTTGAAGAAAATGTTTTGAGGGCATTTAGAAATACAATTTTTGAGGTTTTAAACTAGTTCTGTGTTGTACAATTTTGATCCTGATGTATGCTTCCCATCTATTGCTTCATATTTTTCTCTTCTTTTTTTGATTAAGCAAGAGGCAAGGAAACATTTGTTCTTCTTCTGCTGATTCTTCAATAATGAACTATTTTACAGTTGTTGGGTTGGCTTGTTGCTACACCATTCATCCTGGCAGGGGTTTATGTATTATTGTTTTCATGTTTTACAATCTGATTCGTAAATTTAGTAGTAGTGTTCCTTCAAGTCCGAGAAGAGTTGTTCCTTCAAGCCCGAAGAGAGCTATTCCTATAAGCCCAAAAATGATTGTTCAACCCCTTACTAAAGTCAAGGTTAAAGTGAGGGTTGTTTAATGGAGATTCAAACCAATATATTGTTAAATAGTAAATGAAACTTCAATGATTCTGACATTTCTATACATATATCATGTTCAAAGGAATTGACATTTGAAAACTGCTGCAACTAATATTAAAATTATGTTGTCTCTTATAATTTTCTTTCTACAGCAGATAAGTAGTAGTATAAAAGGAAAACAGATATCAAGAAACTATAGTATTTCTCAACTTCATTTCAAGTATGTATGAAGGATTTTATAGTCACTAAGCATCATAAGTGTATTAGTATGTCTTCTAACTTTTAATCATTATACTGTATAATTACCTATTGAGCATAAAAACAAATGAGTATGTTATTGATTTTGTTGGGTAATTCACTTTAACCATGAAATATGATTATATATTTTCGACTGGATGAATTGTAATCTTCTCTTATCATTTTCCTGTTGCAGAGGTCAGACATTAACTGTTGATTCTGATTTTTGTATCGTATTATTGTTTAATATTATTAATGCATGATTGATAGATCCAAAGAGGCATTACATATTTTGCCATCACCTTGAAGAGTAAGTTATTTTGAGTCGAGTAGTAGTTAACAAATAAAGAGCTATAGCCAATTGAAGCCGTGGATATACAATATATATTCAAATATCAATTTCTCCTATTTTTGGATATAATCAGAAAAATATCCCCAAAAACAACTCTTTCTAGTCTTAAATTGTGAATTGCAGTCTGACTCCAATTGAGATCTTGATACATTTATTTCAAGCTGATTAATATTTATTTCAGTGTTCTTATAATCAGTAATGAAGTTTTTTACTTCAACTTCTAGAACGTATAATGAATACTGATTCTGCGTTTCAACAACCGCCTAATTTGAAACGAATTATTTAACACAGATGTTCCGAATGATTCATACAAGACGTCTTGAGGATCTATTTTCAGTCTTTGTTACGACAGTGTAGTACATAGATGCAGCAAATATAAACAGGTAGTCAATGTATTGATAATAGATATAAAATTCATGATTTTAATTAAAATGCTGAAATTGCCCTTGTTACGGCTTCATTATACATTCGTTCTAATGTATAAGTACATATTATACATTATTTATATATCTTACAATAAACAGATAACGTCCAAACAACAATTCCTTCAAAACACCTATTACAATAAAAAAATATACATTAAATCTTCAACAAATTAAGATAATATTTCGGTTCATACCTTTGTTTGTCAGATCGTTTAGCAAAGGTGTTAAAGCCATTCAATATTGCATATATTGCCATTACCAAATAAATATTGAAAAATTCACCCTACCACCCCAAGCCCCTTTCCCATGTGCCCTTCTCCTTACCCTTCAAATTTTTTCCTCTTTTTCCCATAGAAATAAACACACACACACTCTCAACGATACACAACACTCACACACAGGGATATACACACAGTGATCTACACACTCACACAGATTGAGAAAAATAGAGAGAAACAGAGGAAAGGCGAGAAAAAATAGTAAAAAAGTGAGTGAAAAACATTGAAGGAAACAAATAGTGAACGAAAAAGGCAAACTCGACTCCGGCTGATTTTTTTGATGAAGTTTTAATCGAAATTGCCTCCACATCACGTAATCCGACCACTTCCTCTCAAAACTCGATCAAATCCAGAGACTAACACCCAAAAATCATCGAAAAACCTACTACAAGCCCTGAAATCGCTCCCTTTTGTGTCTTTTTGGTGATTAACTCATTGAAAAAGGGGTAAGGTTGCAATAATATGGGGATGTTCATATTTTGTTTGTTCCAAAATTTGAAGAAAGAAGACGACTGAATTTTTTTCAAGGACGTATTTCAACAATGAAGACAATTAACAGTGATGTTTAAGAATTTTTTTAAATTTAAATTTCAGTTACTATATTTAATCATACACTACATAATTATAGGTAATTAATGACGTTATTTAAGGATTTGAAAGATATTTTTTGATTACTCTTTCTATAAACATAGGCAAAACAATTTTATCATATATCCCAACAATGTATACCAAACACCCAAATGTACAAGTACATTTTATAAAATAGAAAAAGAGAAAGTTTAAAGGAATTATCTATAAATACTTTCGATATACACAGAATGTGTGGTTTATACTACTTCTCTTTGCTTCCAGTTTCGCCCTCCCTTCACCTAAAACAGTATCGAAAAAGGAAAAAAAAAAAACAAGGAAAAAGAAAATAAACGGTATTTAGTAATTTTCCTTTTTTTTGGTACAAGTTATTTTCCTTTTTTGTCTTCTTCATCTGCTTTCTCTTTCCTTAATATTCATTTTTAGTTTTTCTTTTCATTTCCATAATATCAATCTTGTAAAAGTTGTAACTAAGCAGTGCTACGTCAGAAAAAACATAGATTTTTAATTTTGAATACTTAGACAAATTCTTAAAATTATTTAAAACAGTCACCACTAATTTTTGAAGGAAATTAAGAGACTTTTATTAACTTAAAAAATATTTAACAAAACAATCTTTAAAAAATCAAAGATCTAAATAAGAGTTCAATTAACATGTTCGGGAAGTGTTAAGCATTCGGAAATATCTAAAAAGGTGGTTAATGAATGACTTTTATAATACTCAACTTGAAGAAAACTTATTTAAACATAAATAAGGCTTTAACTAAAATTGTTCGTTTTATTTATCTTTTCAAACTGTAATCAGTTAAAGGTATTCGAATCTAAAAAAAATATATTGAATCATTTAAGGTAACAGTAAATACAACATGATAAAAGGAGATCCTTTCGGGGAGAATCATCTAAGTTATACAAATACAAAATTACCAATCGAAATTTTGAAATCAACTTCAACTTTGATAAAGAATTGATTTAGAAATAGAAGTGAATATTTCAAACAAACCTTCGCCCTTATTGTAAAACTAGTTGGCTACGCTGTGACGCACGACCCAATGTTGATCTTTAAAAATTATACGTTACGTATAATTCTATCATTTAATTAAAGCATTCACTTGTTTGGTTGATAAATTCTAAGTTAGACATATATTATTATATTTAGATTGATGAAATTTGTATAACAATATATTAAGTTGTTCAAACTTTTGTGGCAGTGATAGTCAATTATATTTTTTAAATAATTTTAAACTTTTAATTATTGTAATTTTTAATATTTTCTCTTCTATTCTACTAATAATTAGATGTGACATAGAAAAATTATTAGGCAAAATGCTCTATTGGACCTCTGTACTATGTCAGTTTTGTAAGTTGGACATTTCTACTTACATGTTTGTTATCTGAACCCTTGAACCCATCAAAAAGCAACATTTCGCACCCTTTGACCGCTGACCTTACTTATGTGGCAAGTTCATGGTGACTAGGACAAAGAGAGTGTAACCACTCGCTTAGGAGTGCTAGTGGGGGTCAATTTTTGGCTAATTTTACATTAAAATAATTTTAAAAAATAAAATAATATTAAAATTTTAAAAAAAATTAAAAAAGGATCCTTTTATTTCCTCCAACTTTTTAAATTTAAAAATAATTTAAAAATATTTTAAAATTTTAAAAAAAATTAAAAATATTTTTAAAATTTGAAAAATAATTTTAAAAGGATCCTTTTTTCCCTCCATCTTTTTTAATTTAAAATATTTTTAAAAATTAAAAAATTATTTTAAAAATATTTTTAAAAAGTTTTTTAAAAAATATTTTTTCCCTCCCCACCCCACCCCAGCCCGTCCCCACACCCACATCCCACCCAGCTCGTCCCCACCTCCACAACCCCCAGCCCCTCCTTTTTTTCCTCCATCCTTTTTAATTTAAAAACTTTTTTTAAAAATTTTAAAATATTTGTAAAAATTTAAAAACAATAAATTTAAAATTCCCCCCTCCCCCCCCCACCCCCCTCACCCACCCCTCTCCCTCCGCCCTCCACCCCACCCCAGCTTGTCCTCAGCCCACCTTGCCCCACGTAACCTCTCCCCCTTCCCCAGCCCCCACCCCACCCAACCTCACCCCCAGACTCCCACCCCACCCCACCCCACCTAGCCCTACACAACCCCCTTCCCCAGCCTCCACCCCACTCAGCCCCTCCCCCAGCCCCCCACCCCATCCCCACCCACCCCATCCCCTCACAATTAATTTAAATTAAATATTTTAAATATGTAAATCATATTTAAATTAATTAATTATT
>NC_061116.1:184825632-184857674 GCF_002878395.1 Capsicum annuum
TGAGGGTAATTTTTGTAGTTCATTGAGTTCTTGTTTTAAACTTGAACTACTTGAAGTTGTTGTTCTGCTTATACAGATTCTGCATACCCGTATAAGGAATTAACAGTATATATACCATGGGCATCACAGATTTAGAACAACTGCTCTTCCCGTCTCAATTTAATTGTCATTTTTCGCCCTCGAGATCATATTTGACTAATTATTACAATTGAAGTGAAGTAAATCAATTTAATATGTTAAAAATTAAAGTTTATAGATTAAAAAGTTATACATAAAAATACTGAAACTTGCAATGTTTGTTATATTAATATGATAATAAATTATTATTGATCAAAATTTATATAGTTTGAATCTTAAAAAAATAAAAAGTATTCCATAAATAGAAATATAGAGTATTACAATTGGATTACTCAAGACTAAGTTCTTGCAACCCACAAGTTCACATCACCTAAAACAGATTTTTTTTTTAAAAAAAAAGGAAAAAGAAAACCGTTTGCTCACAAGTTCCTTTCCTTATTTTTGAAAGAAATTGAAGATGGGATTTGTGAAATTCTCTTCTTTTGTATTGCTGAATATTTACTTGTTTTTATGCAAAGCTAAACTGGGGACTATATATGACTGTAATATGCAATTAAAATAAATTGCTAACCAACTACTGCACTGTACCATAACTAATTGTATTTGTACAATCTAGAAGGTACCTATACATTTGATAGTCTTATACATGTATCTGTATAAATATAATCTTCCTTTGTATTTGGGCTTGTGTAGATCTACTAATGTTTCAAACAACTCTTGCTAAAATGCTCTTTTAGTACATACAAATTGCCCTCTCGATATGTAAATCTGTTCTAACCAAAACTCATCGGTTTTAATTAGTTAATCACTTCCCCTTTTTTTGGTCCGACCAAAAATATTCTTTCTAGTAGCTATACATGTATAAACTGTTTCGTCAATTTTTAATTTAATGTTGATGATTTTACGTCGTGTTTGTTGTTAAAGTTTGTTCATGAATTCGACCAAGTTATTTTCAAGATCTTTATCAAACATTTCGATTTGGTACATGTATTTTCGATGATTTCATGATTGGATGACTCGTTTATTTGATCAGAAGAAGCTAGTGGGTTAAATTTTTCACAAAGGATTTGATAACAAGCTGCCTGGAACATAATGAAGTTTTATTTAACGAGATTACACGTCCCCCCTCCCCTCTCAACAAATATTTTTGAATCTTTAAAAATCAACGCTTCAAAATTACACTCTAGTAAATAATTGTATTTTTCACTTTTAAGTGGTTCAAATGCAGCACGAGAAACTAGTTACGTACATCAATGAACTAACAATTTAATATATATATATTACCAAGAATTAACTACTTGTAACTAACCTCATAAAACATGAGTTACACATGAACTTTAATTAGTTTTATTATTTCACGTGCAGTATATTATGTAAACTTGTACTCCCCCCATCTTTCTTCCCTTAGTGGCGTCTCAAAAAGAGGGTTTTATTAATAAGTTTTCTAATTTTTAATATTCTACGTGATAAGTTTGGAAAATTTACACCCATCACAAAATTTAAAAATTTCTTTTTATTTTTTAATTTTTGTATGTAGTCAAACTTAGGCACGTTAATTGAGATGGAGGGAATATATGATACAAAAATATACCATCATGAGTTGTGAGATAATGGTGATATTACTCCACCCCTAATCAGAAGTCTAAGGTTCGAGTTCTAGGTATGGAGAAAATCTTGTTGGGAGCGTACCCTCAGAATATGTGATTTGAATTAGTCGAAACTCTAATACGGATATCAAACACTAAATGAAAAAAAAAACGAAAATATATAATCCCAGACAAAAAAGATTTGTTTAAGCAAATTGAAAGTAGAGTTTCATTCAAAATTAACCGTACAAATATGCCAGGAATAGTTATAGGCCAACACAACTACATCTGAGTCCGGAATCAAAATATATCATGAAACTAAAAAAAAACATCAAAATATGTTATGTATTTAAAATATTACCATAATATGCTTAATTCTCTTTTTAAGAGAGTTATATATATTATTTTTAACAGAAATTGCCAAATGGAGTTAAATTTCTGGAAAAGTACGTAACTCACTTAAAAAGAGAGTTATGCATTTTTTTCTACATAGCTCACTTTTTAAGTGAGTTATGTAATAAAAGTTACATGAATCACTTTTTTTCTACATAAATATAATAAAAAATATATAACTCGCTTTATAAAACTTACATATTATGTTAACAATCAATTTATCTTTTTAAAGTTTTATTTTCTTTGAAGGAAGACCAACTAATACGAAACGGAGAGAGTAAAACTCACTGATTATGTGAGTTAAAATATAAAATAAGTAAAAAAAAAAAAGTTATTCATTGAATATAGCTTTTAACATATGTGTGATAAATGCATAACTTTATTAGTGATATGAAATATGAATATGGTGCTAAAAATATATGAGTTATGCAAAAAAATTGATATGTACATCAAAAACACTAGTCAGTCATAAAAAGTACCATTAGAAAAAGTGTAAAATTCACAAAAAAAAATAAGTTATCCTTATTTCTATAAAGCTCAGATATATATATATATATATATATATATATATATATATATTAACTCACATTTATCATATAAAACTCACTAATTATATGAGTTATGTAGAAATAAAATGCACAACCCACTATTTAAGTGAGTTATCCATTATATGAATACAACTCTAAAAATTTATGAGTTATGTGTAAATAACTTTTTTCACCGGCTGATTTCTCCTATTTAAATATGTATACATTCAAGACTCTTTATTCTTTATTCACTCAACTCCTCTTTGAAACTGAATATTTCTTCTTTAAATTCAATTCTTCTTTTTCAAAGTTGTTCAAATTCGACTCATCTTTTCAAAACTTAATCAAAGCTTAAAGAATGAATGTTGAACGTGTTAAAGTTGCACGTTTTTGGGATGACGAAATTATCCACGAGAAAAATACAATATATTATAGTATCCATGAGGAAAATACAATATATTATAGTATTAGTTGGCCTTCCTTCTGAAAAAAAAAACTTTAAAAAGATAAATTGATTGTTCACATAATATGTAAGTTTTATAAAGCGAGTTATATAATTTTTATTATATTTATGTAGAAAAAAAATGAGTTATGTTACTTTTATTACATAACTCACTTAAAAAGTGAGTTATGTAGAAAAAAATGCATAACTCTCTTTTTAAGTGAGTTATGTAACTTTCCAGAAATTTAACTCCGTTTGGTAACTTCTGTTAAAAATAATACATATAACTCTCTTAAAAAGAGAGTTAAGCATATTATGGTAACATTTTAAATAAATGACATATTTTGATACTTTTTTTAGTTTCATGACATATTTTGATTCCGCACATCTTGATGTTACATCCGACATTGTCGTGATCTAGGAAGAAGTAGATCACTTAGGGGTCGTTTTATGGGTTGTATAAAAATAATATAAAATATGGTGTATTAGTAATGTTGGTGTTAGTAATGCTAGTATTAGTTATGCTTGTATTAGTTATATTGAGATTTATCTTATGCAATATTTGGTTTGATATATTAAAAATAACATGTATTGCATATTTTTTTTTAAAAATATTTATTTACAAAAAAACCCTCCACTAAATGGTGAAAAGTGTCAGGGTTTTTGCCCTGATTTTCTTACCAAAATTAAGTTTTATTTTACTCAGAAGGAAAATAAAAGTAATACCATAATTACTTTTACTTTTTCTGAAAGGAAAATATAAAACTTTTCTTTATTTGGCTAACCTTTTTCTAAGAGGAAAAGTTTTGGAACTCTATACATAGAAGACCCTCTCTTCTCAGTTCTCATACAATAACACAATAACATCCACAATGTAGTCCTTAAAGAGTCTTATTTATGGGAGATTTTCTCTCATAATTTTGTTATGTCTTTTATTTAGTTTTTAATATGTAGGTCGATTGACTAAACCATATCAATAATATTATGTTTTTTAGTTTAGTTTTGTGTCATCTGAATTATCATCATATTAGTTTGCAAACTTTAAGCTTCCTCATGGCGCCCTCTCGATTTTGAACCCAATAAAAAGGATGTGAAAAAAGTTTTAAGGGGTAATTGTATCTTTAATCGTGCTAATACAAGTCTTAAAATCCATTGCATTACTAATACCATTGATTTTGAGGTATTAGTAATGCACACCTCATAATAGAGTATATTAGTTATACATTGGCCAAAACAATATATCAAACAAGGTACTAATAACATAGAAAATTAATTCATACATAATTTTTATTAACTAGTTTAGGTTACGTGCGTTGCACGTGTATCTCATGTAAATCACTATATATATATATATATATATATATAATAAATTAATTATTTAAAAGTAGCAATTGATATTAAAAAATATTATATTTATTTAAATGATAAAATTAATAAATATTAGTGGTATATAATTAATTTTAACGTTTTAAATATTAATAATATTTTTTTACTTAACTTATGTGTAAGGAAAGATTTAATAAGGAAAGATTTAATAAGCCAACACACTTTGCTCTTCAATCTCTCTGGAATATCCTTGTAACTTGGCAAAAGGACCACACTATTCATTTTCTGTTCTCATTATCCGTACCAACAAATTTCACACTCTTCTTTCCTCTCCACCTTTGCCCTTCTCCTAAAGCTTTTTTATTTTTCGATAGACCTTAATGACTTTCACACGGGTCATGAATTGAAGGATACAAAGTTATTTCGCTATGCAACTTGAAAGTTGCTATAAAAAAGTTAAAAATCTTGCTCTATATCTCTTAGTGGATCACAAAAATTAAAATAACTATAATGTCCACACAACTCGGGCAAGCCTATACGCTTTTTTGTGTTCTGTATTTTAGCATAAGTATGAAAATTTTTCATCCAAACCTTTCATAAGTTGTCCTAAAACAATCCTTGCCACTTCAATAACTTGCTGAATATTTTTTTTTAAGTTTCATAATTCGTACGATTATAAAAAAACATGTCTAATTTTTTTTTCTTTTTGTGATAATGGTGTTTGAGCTAGCTTACACACACCTCAATTATTTTTAGTCCTTGTATGTTTCAAGCACAAGCGGTTACATTAAGAGACTTGAAAATGGCAACATCAAAAAATAAGAAAGAAAAGTAACTAATTCTTTACTAAGACAAAAGTCTTTACTCATGAAATTAGTTGCATAGTTTTCCAGCAGCTAGGAGTAATATAACAGGATGGATAACACGAGTACAAGAGAGGATACCAATGGAGATATTTTTGTGATTAAGGACATACAGGAAACAAGAAGCATAAAAACGGAGATCTGAGGCCACAATGTCAATTATTTCTCCAATCCGTACTACATTCCACTTGAAAAAACATCAAGTAACTCTGCCAATCCAAACTTAAGCAGATGGGAAGACACTATGTCTAACGTCTTATAGTTTAAGTCAACTATGCGGATTATAAATCTCTCATAATTACTCAGCCCAATAAAATTTGATGCACAATAACTCTTTTGGCTCCATTATATTTATAATTGAGCTCACATTTTGCACAAAAAATCGAGGAAAAAATATTTAACAACAAAACATTACATGAAATTCTTTTAATACTTCGTCCATAAAGTCACTCTTTTGTCTTTTTATTGTTTCATCTCCTTTTGATAGGTAGTCCTTCATCTCTTAAACCCCCTTCCTGCGTCTGGACCCCTTACCCTCAACCATGAGATCAACATTGATAACAAGACCTACTACACACTACTATTAATAACAACTCAATCCTCATCGCTTGTTTCATAGTCATTCATCAATTCTTTCCCATCACTTGATTCATATTCATCCATCGATTCTTCCTCATCACTTGTTTCATTTTCATCAAGTAACTCTTCCTCACTTATTTCATTTTCATCAGTTGGATCTTCCTTGTCATTTGCCCCGTATTTTCCTTCTCCATAATCATTAACAATCAATCTAAGTTCAGAAGGATCAAATTCTTCATATAGGCCTTCGTTATGTTGCAACATACCTGCTAATTCATCATCCACCCTTTCTTTAACACTTGAAATGTCATTCTGATACGCTACATTCAATGCATCCTCTGCTTCAACTCTACCCACGGGCTTTGTTTTTACAACTACCTGCCATGCAGATTTATTCTTACACAAAGGATAAGGAGCGTAATACACTTGTTTCATGTTTTGTACAATGACAAATGGATTATAGGTTCATACTCCCTTGTACGCTTAATTTTGACTATTTTGTGCTGAGGGTGCACCTTTCTACCTAACCTAGGCATAGGATTATACCACTTACACCGAAAGAGAGCCAACTTTTTTTTGGCCAACCAACATAATAATCGAGTTCTAAAATCTCATGAAGCACACTATAATAATCAACACCGCCACCACCTTTCACCCAAACTCCACTATTGTTGGTTTTCTTGCCCTTAGAGAACTCTTCTGTATGAAATCTGTATCCATTGACAGAGTACTTAGAAAACTTCTGACTTTAGCATTAGGTCCTCAAGCTATATCACATAAAAATTAGCCATTTGGGTCATAATTAAGTGGATTATGAACCTATAAAAAGTTCATTCATAAGTCCAATGATAGAATTCATGCCCGGCCCTCTTGACAAAATAGCATAATCTGACTTAATACTCAGTAACCGAACAACAACAGATAGCTTAGAATGTACTGATCCTTCATACAATGGATGACTAGCTTCCTTTAACTGTTCATAAAAGTGCTTAGCCTCATCATTTGGTTCATTTTGAGACCCTGAGTGTGTCCCAAAAGCATCCCTGACCATCTCACTATATCGTGAACTTTCAACATTATTCTCTCTTATTGGACTTTCAACATAATTTTGAAAATCAAAATCATTAGCATCACTACTCTCTCCATGAGCTGTCCACACAGTATAATTCACCATAAAACCCTTCTTATAAAGATATAATGTAACAACATCTGGACTCAATAACTTGCAATACTTGTAATTCCAACAAGGACACCTAATTGTCCCTTCAGTAAGAAAATCACCAAGTGTCATTACTTTACTCAACCCCACACGGTTAGGATAAGTTCTATTATACATCCATGTATGATTTTCATTTTCCATCTACACAAGAACGCCAAACAATAATAATAGAGAAGAGAAACAAAAACAAGAGAACCAAAACAATCACAGAAGAAAAAAACATCAACAGTGTAGTTTTCATACATTTCATGGCTTAAAGTACCATTAGTTTTCAATGCTTCACTTAGTTTCAATAGTTATTTATGAAATTTTTCCAACATTTATTGTTCTACCACAACTCTTATTGGGTGTACTTTTGAACTACTCATATTTTTAGAAATTAAATAGAAAATCAGGAAAAAACAAAAGTAATCATAGCTTTAACTGATTCATGAAATTAAGTAGCAATTTGTGTGAAAAAGGTATTTTACTATACCTTCTTAGCTTCTGCCTTAAGTAGGCTTTGCTTATTAAGTGCAAAGAAACTTGTGTTGAGAAGAATGTCGGGAACAGGACACCAATTTTCGTTTTGCTGACTAGCTAGAAGAGACGATTTTTCCTCAGCGGACTCAACAAGAAAAGATTCAGCAAGAAGAGCCAAGGATGAGAGCAATGTGCATAAAAACCAGCATAAAAATAATTCAGGCCAGCAGGAACAAACATTATAAACCCCAAAGGCTACAAATTCAACTCTATCAGTAAGGCAAACATTTAATATTAGATCAAATTCAGTAACTCTAAATTTCATCAGAAAAAAGATTGTGAAATAAACCCCAAAATCAACAACGTCAATTCAATCAATACTACAAACATTTAATCAATAATAGTCTGGCGTTCAAGTGTTTAGTTAAGATGTTACAAAAGAAAGTAGCTTTTTCTGTCAGATTAATATCAATTGATTCATCAACAAACTTTCAGAGTCAAGTATATAGCAGTTTTATTTCCAAATTAACCAAAACCCTTTTATGATATTCAGAAACAAAACTTGCTACTTATATTTAGTTTGATAATGAATCCACATGTCTCTATAATAGTATAATTATACGAAATCCTATAGAAGGTGAACAAATTATTAAATATTGCTATGATTTATTTGAGTTGGAAGTTGTGAAACTGGTCATTTAATATGTTTTTTCATAATTTCTTAACATTTTGACTGGTTCTAAGAAACAGGAAATATGAACTTTGGTCAATTTGAAACTGAATCTACTGTCACTGTGATTTGTTACGTTGGATTGTCGTTATCTCATGTTTAAGAAGAGATTCACCATAATGTAATTTCCCTCGTTTGTCTCTGTTGAATATCAGAAACAGCCTCTCTATCTTGTGGGATTACACTGAGTATGTTGTTGTTGTTCTTTGTGCTTCTACGTATTTCATTTCCCCTATAAATTGTTTCATAACACGACTTAGGATGCCAGATATGTTAGTTGTCATTAACTTGGAACACAATAGGTAAAGCTCTTTGGAATAGCCAAATCACAAGAAGCAAGGCTAACCGCCACAAGTAGCACGATAAACAATGTTAAACAACCAGTAATCACCATACACACCCACAAATAAGTCAACGCGATACGCTTTCATACCTTTGTCACAATAATACAAAACTTTCTTAAATCAAAATTCTTCCTCGAGTAAGTGTAATCAACTGAGTACAAAATAGCAGCTTTCGACAACACCAATAAACTAACGTATAACAGAAAACACATCACAACTGAAATCACCATTTCAGAGAATTTCAAACAAGCCTTCTCTATAAATGGCTTTAGTGGAAGTCCACTAGACTTCGCTAAAAGAAATAACCGAATACTCAATTCCCTCACAACAGACTGATCAACTAAGAAATTTGATAACCGAACAGCAGAAACAGGGTGTATTAACAATGCACCAATCGATAAAAATTCAATAGAATTGTATCGTAGAATCCTTACAGTTTCAGCTGTAGTGTTGTAGACCATGACAATTTTCTTGAACCAACTATCAATCATAATTATCTTAATAGGTTATTAGCTAATAAAACACGAACGCGAATCACTCATTTTTCTCCTCAATACATACGAATGCTAACAACTAATTCCAACTGTTATTCTCCTCCCTAAAGCAAGTTCTTACTCGTTTGTCCGCCACAAACAACACTACATCCTGATATAATAATCTTCATCCAATAAAAGGAGTATAATGTTTCTTTTTTATTTTAGTGTGAGTGGTACTCATTTACATAATTAAGAGGTAGTTTGATATGCAGACTAATTATCATGATACAAATCCCTGAGCAAATTTATTCAAGTTGGGAGATGAAATATAATAATCTCAAGTTGAATGAAATAAGACGAGACATTCCATCATCAAATATGAGATATCTCATCTTATTTTGTCTACTAAACGACCCCTAAATGTGCAGATTGAAAATTAAGCATAGTTCAAAGATGTATTGAGCTAGAATCCCTCACCAGCCAACCACATGCCCCATTACTCATTTACTCAACAATCTCTGCTCTCCGTACATTTCCTAATCATAAGCAAAATCCACAAAAAAAAAAGAATCCCAAGACCCCAAAAGAACCACTACAGATGAAACTAAAAACTAAAAATCTGAACAAGCAGAGCAAATGAAACAACTCACTATAGATGAATCTAGAAAATCAAGCAAAAACCTATTCTGTTATCCATCCAAAATACCAACAAATAGCAAGAAAACTACAAAATCTAGCAACTCACCATCGTCGTTACCGTCACCGTCACCGCTAATTTTTGAGAGAGACACCATCAATTTTTAGAGTTTAGAGAGAGAGACGACAGTGAGAGTGAGAGAAATGAGAAAGTGTTGATTTGTTTATTTTTTATCTTATATATATTATTTAATAATTAAATATAGCTTTTTGACTACTTCCGTCAGGTAAAAATTTAATAAATTAAATTATTTATAAAATTTCTGACCATAATAGTTGAAAATATTTTTATTATATTTAATTAATTATTAATTTTCTGTATAAAGTCATATATTTATTTAGCTATTACTATTTCCGACTAAGCGGTCGGAAATATATATTTAATAATTTAGTTATTTTATTATTTATATTTCCGACTATAGTGGTCGGAAATATATATTTAATAATTTACTTATTTGATTATTTATATTTCCGACTACATTAGTCGAAAATTTATTGGTAATAATATATTTAAATAATTATTTAATTTCTGTATAAGGGTATGAATATATATTTCGTCATATATTTATTTACCTATTAGTATTTTCGACTATAGTGGTTGGAAATATATATTTAATAATTTATTTATTTTATTATTCATATTTCGGACTATAGTGGTCGGAAATATATATTTAACAATTTACTTATTTGATTATTTATATTTCTGACTATAGTGGTCGAAAATATATTGGTAATAATTTATTTAAATAATTATTTAATTTATGTATAAGGGTATGATTATATATTTAGTTATATATTTATTTAGCTTTAGTATTTCCGACTATAGTGGTCGGAAATATATATTTAATAATTTATTTATTTAATTATTTATATTTCCGACTACATTGATCGAAAAAACATTGGTAATAATTTATTTAAATAATTATTTAATTTCTGTATAAGAGTCTAATTATATATTTATAAATATGTTTATTTAATAATTTATATTTCCGACTACAACAGTCGGAATATATACTTCCCGAAATTTACTGTTGTAGTCACAAATTTGCGACTAATTTTTTTTAGTCGGAACTTTTAGTCGGAAAATAGCGAATTTTTGATAGTGAACATCAATAACATATTCAGTATAATCTTACAAAGTAGTGTCTGAGGAGGGTAGAGTATACACAGATCTTACCACTACTTTAGAGATAGAGAGTTATTTTCGCTAGACCCTCAGCTCACCCTTAACTATGAGATAATCTTAAAAATTGATCTGATCAGTAACTAGATCATAGTGTGAGCAAGCTCATTATAGTTTCCTCAAAATAATTTCACCATATAACTCATAATTTCAATAATTTCAAGATGAACTCACATTCATCAGTCTCTAAGTGCTTAATAAAATACAAATTTAATCATTTTTTCACCCGACACAACTTTAAAAATTCACATTTATTCCCAGTGTGCAGATAAAACTTATTTTACAGGCCGTTCTACTTTACTCCATATAACAAACACCTTAATAACATTTGGTTGCAAATTAACCAAATCAAAATTAATTTTTTGCTCATCACAATAAATCTAATTAATACAACTAAAAAGTAAAAAAACAACTGTGTGGACGGACTTATAAGAAAAACAAGAAATATGATATTACAACAATATTGCCGTCATATATAAATTAGATTTGTGAGATATTGTTTTTCCAAATTCTTGTCATTAGTTTAGTCCTCCAAATACATACATGACATTCTAGCATCATTATGAATTTTTTTCTTAATCAGAATGCAACCTGCAACATCCACACGTAGGACTGAATTTTTCTTCCAAAACTCAAAAAACTGACTTGACACTATAGAGTTGTTTGCTAATTGATAGTACTATAACATATTTTTAGTACAAATCTTTCCAAGGCAATGGCCTTAAGAGTTCTACGAAATTCTCAATCTGTATGTATGTGTCATCACCGATTTTCATCACGTAATGATAAACTGGATAATACAGTTGGTCATTAGAAACCCAAAAGTTTATGACAAGCTCGAAATAGGTATATGTCTTACCTTTATTCATATTTTCTTGACAGTTAAGGGTGATGATATCGTCATCATGCATTATTACCTTTTGATCTCTTTTGTTAGGTCGCAAAGTACAAACTTGATGTCAACTTTTGCACCCATTATTGGAGATCGTATGCCATAGATTTACCTCCTTAAAAGATGAGATGATATTTATAAGGCTTCCAAACTCGCACTTCGGCTCCATGCTTGGTCAGGTTCCAATGCTAGTTGATAGCTATCTCGTAGTCATACATGAAAAAACAAATAGAAAAAAAGCAACGAATCCTACTCAATTACATAATAAATTTATTAGATATTTTTGGATGAAAAAATCATATAAAAGAGGATAATGCGAGTTCGACATTATTGAGGATAATGAAGATCTTCTTCCATTGATATAAATTTATAGGATCACGGACAACAACATAAATAAATAGCTCGCCTAGAGAGACCTGAAAAGCAATCAACAAATTGATGATGAAGATGACATTGTCGCAACAAAACTGAATAACAATCATGAAGAAGATTTTGAAATTATAATGCTTTTTTTAAAATAGAAGTATAGGATTTCTAAATAAAAAGGATACTGATTTATATTTTTGTAGAATTTTTGATATATGCATATTTTTAGTTGTTGTTTTCCAATAAAACTACAAAAAGAACCCGGGAACAACCGACAAACCATGTTTTTATTCCCTTTGGAATAGAATTTGGCCAAACTAGGGATTCTAGTAACAAATTTTCTCTTTTCCATTTTGGAGTAGAATAGCCGACAAATTGTAACCAATTTGCTTTTCCTCATATATTTATTATTGAAACAAAATAGTGAAAAGACAATTTAGTTTATTGAAAGGTATTTTAATGATTTAATATATTATAAATTATAGATATAGATTATAGATACAGATTATAAATAAAGATTTAGATACACTCTACCAAACTACTCTTAGTCGTTTCATTCTTTTCACTAAGAAACAACTGAAATTGGAAAAGGAAAACAGATAAAGCAAATACAATAAACCACAAAACATCTACTCGCATTTAAAAGCAAGAGACTTAATTATATGGATATATTAAGCAAAAACACAAATTTAAGAGATATAAATACATAAAATTCCTTATCTTTTAAAATATTTCATAAAATTTCTTTTTTTTTTCCCTCTTGATTCATATTAAATAAGGAAGTAACATATTTGTATTTTTTTTTAGGAGAGCAAACAATAGGAGAGAATCTCTTAAATGCCTAAAAAAAATTAAATCAAAAAATTTCTATCAGATCATATCATTTGTAATTTACAATTTGATTCAATTTTTTTTTCATTTTTATTCATCTTTTTTTCGTTTAGAATTTTAGAAGTTTTACTGTGTACTTCATGTTGACAAATATTCATAATCTTTTGAAAAATCTTCATACTATAAAAGTTAAAAAAATTTATAGTTTCCGGCGGAACCACGGCAATGCCGATGATCACTGCAATGGTCCACAGAAATAGATATTGAATTTGACGTTGATACATATATTTATGGTTAATGCGCTTGATACATATTTAATGTTGTTAATTTCTCGATACATTTTTGTACCATAAATAGTGATACGTATGAGTGATATATTTGCTGTTAGTATATTGTTGATAGATATGAGTGATACATTTGTTATCAGACTACCAGTGATACATATGACAAATACTTTTTTTTATAGTGATTCATAGTTTTTATTCATTTATAAATATTTGATACATTTAGCATGTGTTTGGCATATGTAAACTATTTATTTTGTGTGAGGTTAAACTCTTGAATAAATATTGAGTAATTTTATCAGATGTACATATGTATCATCATAATGATTCATCTTAAACCAGATGTATCATAAAGATACATCTAGAAAGGTAGTCCATTACATAAAAATTTAAGATCAGTTTGTGAACTGTAAGATCCCGCAAAATTCTAAGCTTAACTCAGTCCGTTGAAGCTTGAAAAGAGATCCCAGATTTAGAAATTTTAGCTAAGTGTTTATACTTAGAAGTATTTTAGCCTTCATAAGTTGGCGATCCTATTCTACGACCCTTATGACCTTAAAATATCAATTTTTTAGGTTGATTCATGATCAAGAATGTTAGTAGGTCACTTCGGGTGAGTTTTGGATTTTTCGAACATCGTTTGAACCATGTTTGGGTGACCAAAATAGTGGATCAGCGCGATCTCAACGTGTCGCCCATCGCGTCGACAAATAATTTCCCCTATCTTTTAGTGCAATTCCAGTGAACCAACGTGAATGCGATGCTACGTGTTGAATCCATCGATGCGGCGCGCCGGTCTGTGCATCACTGGACACATTTTTAGTCATTAAAAGCCCGCATCCAGAGGGGTAATTAGGTCAGTTTCCACCCGTATTCAACCCCAAAAATACGAGATTAAGTCATTCTTAGGGCTAAAACACTCATTATTCTCAAAATTACTCAAGAAACAAAACCCTAGGGCTTTCAATTCAAGCTTCAAGAAATTCTCCACAACATTCAGAAAATTAATAACCAAGGTATGTAAGGTGTTCATCCAAGGGTTTCCTTCCACACTTGGAGTTCAAGAACCTCTTTTAAAACTTTAAGTTTATTGAATTCATGAATTCCATGTTGGGCTTGAATGTATTCATGATTATGATGTTAATTGGGTTTCTAATTCATGATTTATTACAAGATTCATGTAAAATTATTGGACATGTGTGTAGTATTATGTGAATTCATGTTAAAGCCCTTGAATTTGTAAGTTGGGATTGGAAATCATGATGCCTACATGTTGATTAGTATTATGTGCATAGATTATGTTCCCCAAGTGTTTGATAAATTGCTCATGTGAATTAAATGGGGAAATGATGGCATGCTAGCATATGTACAAGCTTATATCTTACAAGTGTTTGATGAAATGTCTCTATGAATGAGTTATGAACATTGTAATGCTTTTCAAGATCATGCTATGCTTTACTTTTCATGTTATCGAGTCCTGGGGGTATCTAATACCCGATAATCTAGCCGTTTACCTAGAATTACAGTAGCTTCAGAATAATCTAAGTAAGGTCACATACAGTAGCATTCAGTCAGTACAGAACTCCGTATATCCAGTCAGCAAATAGAACTCAAAACACTCAATCAGTTACAGTACTCAGTGAACTCAGTCCAGTTTAGTCAGTTAACACGATCAGTAACAGTTCAGTCTAGCCTAGAATAGTTTAGAAATCAGTTCAGTGTCTATTCAGTTGGGAGTAGAATTCAGTATCGAGTGAACCCAAGGATGGGGATTCACCTGCCAGTAGAGGGTGTGATCTTTAGAAGCAGTCCGAGCATTCCAGAACTACGTAGCCAACGTAGGTTGAAACATCAACCTACCAGTTAAAGGTTGATGAGGTGTTCCACCTACCAATTGAAGGTACCACCATTCTCGTTCAGAGCACCTACTAGATGAGGGTGACTCAACACTTGTCTTTACTCGTGGCACAGTACTGACACCCTTTCATCTAGGGTTACAAGTTGGACCCCAATCAGTTAGAGAGGGGCATATCGGTTAGATGATTACCTCCCACAGTATCAGTTTCAGTCTCAGTATAAAAGTCAATTCAATCCTACAAAATCAGGACTGTCAAAAATAATCACTCAGCTATCAGTAATACAGTTATTAGTAGACTCATATACTAGTCATTCAATTATCAGAACTCAGTATCCAGTGTTACTATGATCTCACACATAACGTATGTAGATATGTGCACAATATTGCATAAATAGTTTTTCATCAGTCTTAGTTGTACATATACTCTTATTCAGTTGTATTTATGTTATTCAGTCAGTTATTGTTCATGCGTATGAACCTCTGTATATCATCCTACCTCACTTAGCATACCAGTACATTCAAAGTACTGACGCATACTTTTTCTTTTACGCTATGATGTTTTATATCATAGGTTCAGACGCACAAGCTCCTGACCAAACTTAGCAGCCCATGCTATCAGCAGAAGACCTAGTAGTAAGTCCTCATAGCTCGAGGACAAAGTTACCATATCATTTTATTATTTCAGTATTCAGTTATTTCAGTAGTCGGAGTTAGTTGGAGACTTGTCCCCTCAACTCCATATTCTGACAGATAGAGGCTTTCAGACTAAACTTTCAGATAGTATTCAGTTGTACAAATTAGTATTATAGTTGGTATTCTTTATCAGTATTTCAGGTTTTGAACCTTATGGCATTTCAACCTATTTTTTTGCATTTATTACAGTACTGTTACTCAGTGCTCACAACAGATATCAATCATGAGTTAGCTTGTGGTCCTTTAGGGTCGTAGCACAGTGTAGCATTCGGAGTGCAGACTCGGGGTATTTCAAACTTGGTATCAGAGCCTAAGGTTCAACAGAGTCCTAAAAAGTCTGAAAGCCGCGACTAGTAGAGTCTTGTGCATAGGTGTGTAGTGCACCACACTTATGGACAAGAGGCTATGAGGTATTTTTAGGAAAAGTTTCCCTTTTTTTAGTATTCATATACTGAGAGTGAGCATGAGCTCAAATTACACTCTCAGTCTAATTCTTTTCTTACTTCCATTTATAGAACATGGCTTCAAAAAAGAACAACAAGAGGAGAACAGGAAATCAGCCAGCACCTTCGCCTGTTTAGGCAGATCCCCTGGATGAGCATGTCTTCCACGCGGAACTTAGAGCAACTTTCACCACTATAGCTTATTCTCTGGCAGCCCAAAATGAACGCCCAGCTACCGTTTCATCCAACCCATTAGCCAACACTGCTGCATCTAGAACTCGGGACTTCACCCGAATGAACCCTGCAGCCTTTACCGGGTCTAAGTCAGATGAGAACCCACAGGAATTCCTTGATCAGGTGTAGAAAGTTACAGATATTATGAGGGTAACAGCTAGTGAGAGTACTGAGTTGGCCGCATATCAGTTGCAGGATATGGATCACTCATGGTTCAAATAATGAAAGGCATAGAGGGTCACAGATGCAGGGCCCATAGAGTGAAAGGAGTTCGCCACTATTTTTCTAAATAGGTTCTTCCCACTAGAGTTAAGAGAAGCGAAGGTTTTAGAGTTTATTAATCTGAGGTAGGCAATATGACAGTGAAAGAGTATTCTCTCAAGTTTACTCAGCTAGCCAGATACGCTCCTCATGTGATAGTAGATAGCAGATCTAAGATGAGCAAGTTTGTGTATTGCGTGTCTAACAGTGTGGGCAAGGAGTGTAAGACTACAATGATGATTAAAGAGATGGACATATCCAAGCTCATGGTCCATGCTCAGCAGATAGAGGAGGCTAAGAATAGGGAGAATGAGAGGAAGAACAAAAGAGCTAGAACAGATAGCTTCAACTTCGCTCAGTCTAAGTCAGAAGATGGAAATTGTTCTATGTTCCTCCCAAAATTCTAAGTTCCAGCTCCGTCCTTAGCCAGTGCTCCAGTGCCAAAATTCAGAGATGACAACAGAGATAGGGCACCAGGCCCTAAACCTCAGGGTAGTGTTAGCAGTTCCCGAATAAACCCTCTTTGCCAAAAATATGGCAGAAACTACCAGGGTATGTGCAGGGCTTACAGTGATGTATATTTTAGATGTGGCAAGCCAATCGATAGGGTTAGATATTTTCCTCAGTCAGGTTCTCAAGGTCGGTATAATCGTCCTTCAGCTCAGTTCGATCGCCCAAATCAGCAATGTGCTGCTTCTAGTGCCACTAGTGGGCAGTGCCCAAACAGAATCTATACACTCCAGTCCCGACAGAATTTGAAAATTTCTCCTGATGTGGTCACTGGTAAGTTACAAGTTTATCATTTACACATTTATGCTTTGCTAGATCCAGGAGCTTTTTTGTCCTTTGTAACTCCTTATATAGTTGTTGACTTTGGAGTCAGTCCTGAAATCCTAGCAGAGCCCTCTTAGTCTCTACCCTAATGGGTAAATCTATCATAGCCCGATGGGTATACAGGAACTTTCCAATTATGGTATCTCAGAAAGTCACTTCAGCAGACTTAGTAGAATTAGAGATGACAGATTTTAATGTCATTCTCGACATAGATTGGCTTCATTCATACAATGCTTCAGTTGACTGCAGAAACCAAATTGTCCATTTTTAGTTTTCGAATGAACCTATCCTTGAATGGAGGGGTTGTACTTTAGCACTTAGGGGTTAGTTTGTTTCTTACCTTAGGGCGAGAAGAATGATATCTAAGGGATGTGTATATCTTCTCGTCCGAGTTCAAGACTCTAGTTCAGAGACCCCTAATCTTGAGTCAGTATCAGTAGCATGTCAATTTCCTGATGTGTTTTCCAAAGATCTTCCCGTGGTCCCTCCTGAAAGGGAAATTAAATTTGGAATAGACCTTTTTCAAAATACTCAGCCTATCTCTATTCCGCCATACAGAATGGCTCCAATAAAAATCAAAGAATTAAAAGAACAGTTAAAAGATTTTCTAGATTAGGGATTCATTAGACCCAGCGAATCCCCTTGGGGTGCACCAGTTCTATTCGTGTGTAAGAAAGATGGTTCTTTTAGGATGTGTATAGACTACCGTCAGCTAAATAAAGTCACGATCAAGAACAAGTATCCACTTCCCAAAATTGATGACTTGTTTGACCAACTTCAGGGTGCCAGTTACTTCTCTAGGATAGACCTCAGATCAGGCTATTATCAGCTCAGGGTCAGAGAATGTGACATTCTAAAAATAGCTTTTAGAACTCGGTATGGACACTTCGATTTCTTTGTCATGTCATTTGGTCTTACCAATGCTCCAACAGTCTTCATGGACTTGATGAACCGCGTGTTCTAGTAGTACTTGGACATGTTCGTCATAGTCTTCATTGATGATATTTTTGTCTACTCCCACAGTGAACATGAACCTGCAGACCATTCCAAAATAGTGTTACAGACCCTGAAAACCCATTAGTTATTCGCCAAATTCTGTAAGTGCAAATTTTGGCTAAGGTCAGTAGATTTTCTTGGCCATATAGTTTTTGATGATGGCATTAGAGTGGATTCTCAAAAGATTAAAATAGTGAGAAACTGTCCCAGACCCATCTCTCCATCGGATATCAAGAGTTTCTTGGGTTTGGATGGCTATTACCGATAGTTTGTCGAGGGATTTTCGTCTATTGCATCCCCCATGTACAGATTGACTCAAAAAAAAGTCAAATTCCAGTGGTCAGATTCTTGTGAGAAGAGTTTTCAGGAGTTAAAGACTCGACTTACTACAGCCCCAGTTTTGACTCTACCAGATGGTTCAGACGGGTTTGTGGTATATTGCGATGCTTCTATAGTTAGTTTGGGGTATGTTTTGATGCGGAGAGGTAAGGTCATAGCCTATGACTCTAGACATCTTAAGCAGCATGAAAAGAATTACCCCACTCATGATCTTTAGTTAGCAGCTATGGTGTTTGCCTTAAAGATATGGAGGCATTATTTGTATGGGGTACATGTTGATGTGTTCACAGACCACAAGAGCCTGTAGTATGTGTTTTCTCTGAAAGATCTGAACCTACGTAGAGAAGGTGGTTAGAGTTGTTGAAGGACTATGACATGAACATCCTATATCACCCGGGCAAGGCCAATGTAGTAACCGATGCTCTTAGTAGGATGTCTTTGGGTAGTGTTGCTCACGTGGAGGATAATAATAAGAAGTTAGTTCAATAAGTTCATCAGCTTGCCCGACTAGGTGTCCACTTAGTTGATTTAGCAGAGAAAAGTGTGTGGATGCAGAATAGTTCAGAATCATCTCTGGTTTCTAAAGTAAAGGAAAAACAGGATAGAGATCCCAGTTTAGTAAAGTTGAAAGAGTCAGCCAGAGATCAGAAAGTATAGGTTTTCTCTTAAAGGGGAGATGGTGTGTTGCGTTGCCAAGGTCGGTTTTGCATGCCAGGTGTAGATGACTTGAGGCAACAAATTCTTGCAGAAGTGCATAGTGCGCGTTACTCTATTCATCCAGGGGCTACTAAGATGTACCGTGATTTTAGGGAGGTCTATTGATGGAGTGGTATGAAGAGAGACATTGCAGAATATGTGGCTAAGTGAAGGTTAAGATTAAGCACCAGAAACCTAGTAGTTCCATGCAAGAGTTCAATATTCCCACGTGGAAGTGGAAGGAAGTGAACATAGCTTTTGTGACGAGTTTGCCCCGTACTCGTCATCAGCATGATTCAATTTGGGTTATTATAGACAGGATGACCAAATCAGCTTATTTCTTACCAGTTCATACCTCTTATTCAGCCAAAAATTATGCCAAGCTCTATGTTAGAGAGTTGGTCAGATTTCATAGAGTTCCATTGTCCACCATCTCAGATATAGGTACACAATTCATCTCTCACTTTTGGAAAGCCTTCCAAAAGGGTCTTGGTACCCAAGTTCACCTCAGTACAGCAGAGAGGACCATTCAGACTTTAGAAGATATGTTAAGAGTGTGTGTCATTGACTTTAAGGGGAATTGGGATAACCACTTGCCCTTGATTGAGTTCACATATAACAACAGTTATCATTCCAGCATTCAGATGGCTCCGTTCGAGGTGCTTTATGGGAGGAGATGTAGATCTCCTATTGTTTGGTTTGATGTGGGTGGGGCCACAATGGTATGGCCTGACTTGGTATTTTATACCTTAGAAAAGGTTCAGTTGATCAAGGAAAGGCTTAAGATAGATCAGAGCCGACAAAAATCCTATGCAGATATGCGAAGGAAGGATCTCGAGTTTGAGATTAGTAATTATGTGTATTTAAAAATCTCTCCTATGAAAGGAGTGAAGAGATTTTGGCAAGAAGGGGAAACTCAGTCCCCGATATATCGGTCCTTACTGAATTCTCAGTCGTTTTGGAAAAATAGCTTACGAGCTTGAGTTGCCTTCAGACTTAGCTTTAATACATCCAGTGTTTCATGTCTCCTTGATAAAGAAGTGCATAGGTGGCCCAGAAGTTGTAGTCCCTATAGAGGGTATAGATGTTCAAAACAGCCTTTCTTATAAAGAGATCCCAGTCGAAATTCTCAATCATCAGGTTCACAGACTGAGGAACAAAGAAGTCTCGCTAGTCAAAGTTCTTTGGTAGAATCAATTCGTTGAGGGAGCTACTTGGGAAACAAAAGAAGATATGCAGACCAAGTATCCTTATCTCTTCTACGCAAACTCAGACTCAGCTCAAGGTAACAGTCTTTCTTAGATTTTCTCTGTTCCATGTTCAGTTACAGTTACAATTTGGTATTTATTACCGTTGCATATCATCTTCATGATAGTCATGCATTCATGAATCAGTTCAACGATGTACTCATGCATCAGATATGCATGTTTAGTTTGAATACTCAGCTTATTAGTAGTTTCAGTCAGGTATTCCATGCATCGGATATGTATGTTCAGTGTGTAAGCTTAGTCTATCAGTGTTTCTTAGCTTAGTCCATCTCATTCGAGGATGAATATTCCTAAGGGGGAGTTATTGTAAGAACCCATAAAATTTTAAGCTTAACTCAGTCCATTAAAGCTTGAAAAGAGGTCCCAGACTTAGAAATTTTAGCTAAGTGTTTATACTTATAAGTATTTTAGGCTTCATAAGCTGGCGATCCTATTCTAAAACCCTTATGACCTTAAAATATCATCTTGTTTAGGTTGATTCATGATAAAAAATATCAGTAGGTCACTTCAGGTGAGTTTTAGATTTTTCGGACCTCGTTTAAACCATGTTTGGGTGACCAAAATAGTGGGTCAATGCGATCTCAATGCATCGACAGATAATTTCCCCCCATCTTTCAGTTTAATTCCAGTGAACCAACGCAAACTCGATGCGGTGCGTTGATCATGGCGTTGATGCTATTGACGCAGTGCATTGGTCATCGCGTTGAAGCCATCGACGCGGCGCGCCAGTCTGCGCATCACTGGACACGTTTTCAATCATTAAAAGCCTCATCTAGAGGGGTAATTGGGTCATTTTCCACTCGTATTCATCCCCAAAAACACGATATTAAGTCATTCTTAGGGCTAAAACACTCATTATTCTCAAAATTACTCAAGAAACAAAACCCTAGGGCTTCCAATTCAAGATTCAAGCTTCAAGAAATTCTCCACAACTTTCAGAGAATTAATAACCAAGGTTTTTCTTCCACCCTTGGAGTTCAAGAACCTCTTTTAAAACTTTAAGTTTATTGAATTCATGAATTCCATATTGGGCTTGAATGTATTCATGATGATGATGTTAATTGGGTTTCTAATTCATGATTTATTACAAGATTCATGTAAATTTATTAGACATGTGTGTAGTATTATGTGAATTCATGTTAAAGCCCTTGAATTTGTAAGTTGGGATTGCAAATCATGACGCCTACATGTTGATTAGTATTATGTGCATAGATTATGTTTCCCAAGTTTTGATAAATTGCTCATATGAATTAAATGGGAAAATCATGGCATGCTAGCATATGTACAAGCTTATATCTTACAAGTATTTGATAAAATGTCTCTATGAATGAGTTATAAACGTTGTAATGCTTTTCAAGATCATGCTATGCTTTACTTTTCATGTAATCAGTCCTGGGGGTATCTAATACCCGACAATCTAGCCGTTTACCTAAAATTACAGTAGCTTCAGAATAGTCTCAGTATTGTCACGTACAGTAGCATTCAGTCAGTACAAAACTCAGTATATCAAGTCAGCAAATAGAACTCAGAACACTCAATTAGTTACAGTACTCAGTGAACTCAGTCCAGTTCAATCAGTCAACACGATCAGTAATAATTCAGTCTAGCCTAAAATAATTTAGAAATTAGTTCAGTGTCTATTCAGTTGGAAGTAGAATTCAGCACCGAGTGTACCCAAGGATGGGGACTCACCTGCCAGTAGAGGGTGTGATCCTTAGAAGTAGTCCTGGCATTCTAGAACTACGTAGCCAACATAGGTTGAAACATCAACCTGCCAGTTGAGGGTACCACCATTCTCGTTCAGAGCACCTGCTAGATGAGGGTGACTCAACACTTGTCTTTACCCATGGCATGGTACTGACACCCTTCTAGATAAGGTTACAGGTTGTACCCCAATCAATTCAGAGAGGGGTATTTTGGTTAGATGACTACCTCCTACAGTTTCAGTTTAAGTCTCAATATAGAAGTCAGTTCAGTTCTATAGAATCAGGACTGTCAAAAATAGTCACTCAGCTATCAGTAATACAGTTATTAGTAAACTCATATATCAGTCATTCAGTTATCAGAACTCAGTATCTAGTGTTACTATGATCTCAGACACAACGTATGTGGATATGTGTACAATATTGCATAGACAGTTTTTCATCAGTCTTAGTTGTACATATACTCTTATTCAGTTGTATTCATCTTATTCAGTCAGTTATTGTTCATGCATATGAACCCTTGCATATAATCCTACCTCACTTAGCATACCAGTACATTCAAAGTACTGATGCATACTTTCTCTTTTTTGCTATGATGTTTTATATCATAGGTTCAGACGTACGTGCTCCTGACCAAACTTAGCAGCCCATACTATCAGCAGCAGACCTAGTGGTGAGTCCTCATAGCTCGAGGACAAAGTTATCATATCATTTCATTATTTCAGTATTCAGTTATTTTAGTAGTTGGAGTTAGTTGGGGACTTGTCCCATCAACTTTATATTCTGACAGATAGAGTCTTTTAGACTAGACTTTCAGATAGTATTCACTTGTGCAAATTAGGATTACAGTTGGTATTCTTTATCAGTATTTCAGGTTTTGAACCTTATGGCATTTCAACCTATTTTTCTACATTCATTAAGGTATTATTACTCAGTGCTCACAGTAGATATCTATCATGAGTTAGTTTGTGGTCCTTTGCAGTCGTAAGCGCTGTGTGGCGTTCGGGGTGCAGACTCGGGGCATTTTAAACTTGGTATCAGAGCCTAAGGTTCAACAGAGTCCTAAAAAGTCTGAAAGTCACGTCTAGTAGAGTCTTGTGCATGGATGTGTAGCGCTCTACACTTATGGATAAGAGGCTATGAGGTGTTTTTAGGAAAAGTTTCCCTTCTTTCAGTATTCATATCGTACGAGTGAGCATGAGCTCAAGTTACACTCCCAGTCTAATCTTTTTCTTACTTCTGTTTACAAAATATGCCTTCCAAAAAGAACAACGGAAGAAGAATAGGAAATCAGCCAGCACCTCCGCCCGTTCAAGCAGATCCCCTGGATGAGCATGTCTTTCATGCGAAATTCAGAGCAACTTTTACCACTATAACTTATGCTGTGGTAGCCCAGAAGAAACGCCCAGCTGCCATTCCGGCCAACCCATTAGCCAACACTGTTGCAGCTAGAATTCGAGACTTCACCCGAGTGAACCCTCCAGCCTTTATCGGGTCTAAGTCAGATGAGAACCCATAGGAATTCCTTGATCAGGTGCAGAAAGTTATAGATATTATGAGGGTAACAACTAGTGAGAGTGTTGAGTTGGCTGCATATTAGTTGCAGGATGTGGCTCACTCATGGTTCAAGCAATGAAAGGAAGAGAGGGTCGCAGATGTAGGGCCCATAGAATGGGAAGAGTTTGCCACTATTTTTGCCACTATTTTTCTGAATAAGTTCTTCCCACTGGAGTGAAGGAAAGCGAAGGTTTTGGAGTTTTTTAATCTGAGGCAGGAAATATGACTGTGAAAGAGTATTCTCTCAAGTTTACTCAACTAGCCAGATACGCTCCTCATGTGGTAGTAGATAGTAGATCTAAGATGAGTAAGTTTGTGTATAGCGTGTCTAACAGTGTGGTCAAGGAGTGTAAGACCACAATGATGATTAAGGAGATGGACATACCCATGCTCATGGTCCATGCTCAGTAGATAGAGGAGGCTAAGAATAGGGAGAAGGAGAGGTAGAACAAGAGAGCTAGAATAGATAGCTTCAACTTCGCTCCGTCTAAGTTAGAAGGTGGAAATCCTTCTCAGTTCCTCCTAAAATCCTAAGTTCCAGCTCCGTCCTCAGCCAGTGCTCCAGTGCCAAAATTTAGAGACGACAATAGAGATAGGGCACCAGTCCCTAAACCTCAGGGTAGTGTTAGAGCGCCCGAACAAACCTTCTTTGCTAGAAATATAGCAGAAACCACCAGGGTATCTGCAGGGCTGGCAGTGATGTATATTTTGGATATGGCAAGCCAAGCTATAGGGTTAGAGATTATCCTCAGTCAGGTTCTCAGGGTCGGTATAATCTTCCTTCAGCTTAGTCCGATCTCCTAAAATCAGTAATGTGCCACTTTTAGTGCCACCAGTGGGCAGCGCCCAAACAGAGTCTATGCACTCCAGTCTCGACAGAATTTGAAAAGTTCTCCTGATGTGGTCACTAGTAAGTTATAAGTTTATCATTTATACATTTATGCTTTGCTAGATCCAGGAGCTTCTTTGTCCTTTGTAACTCCTTATATAGTTGATGAATTTGGAGTTAATCCCGAAATCCTAGCAGAGCCCTCTTAGTCTCTACCCAGTGGGTAAATCTATCATAGTCTGATGGGTATGCAAGAACTGTCCGATTATGGTATCTCAGAAAGTCACTTCAGCAGACTTAGTAAAATTAGAGATGACAGATTTTAATGTCATTCTCGACATGGATTGGCTTCATTCATGTTATGCTTCAGTTGAGTGCAGAAACCAAATTTTCCATTTTTAGTTTTCGAATGAACCTGTCCTTGAATAGAGGGGTTGTACTTCAGCACTTAGGGGTCACCTTGTTTCTTACCTTAGGGCAAGAAGAATGATATCTAAGGGATGTGTGTATCATCTCGTCCGAGTTCAAGAATCTAGTTCAGAGACCCCTAATCTTGAGTCAGTATCTGTAGCATATCAATTTCCTGATGTGTTTCCTAAAGACCTTCCTGGGGTCACTCCCAAAAGGGAAATTAAATTTGGAATAGACCTTTTTCCAAATGCTCAGCCTATCTCTATTCTGCCATACAGAATAGCTCCAGCAAAACTCAAAGAATTAAAAGAACAGCTAAAGGATCTCCTAGATAAGGGATTCATCAGACCCAGCTAATCTCCTTGGGGTGCACCAGTTCTATTCGTGCGTAAGAAAGATGGTTCTATTAGGATGTGTATAGACTACCGTCAGTTAAATAAAGTCACGATCAAGAACAAGTATCCACTTCCCAAAATCGATGACTTATTTGACCAACTTCAGGGTGCCAGTTACTTCTCCGAGATAGACCTCAGATCAGGCTAACGTCAGCTCAGGGTCAGAGAATGTGATATTCCAAAAATAGCTTTCAGAACTCGGTATGGCCACTTCGAATTCTTAGTCATGTCATTTGTCTTACCAATGCTCCAGTAGCCTTCATGGACTTGATGAACCGCGTGTTCAAGTAGTACTTAGACATATTCGTCATAGTCTTCATTGATGACATTCTTGTCTACTCCCACAGTGAACATGAACATGTAGACCATCCCAGAATAGTGTTACAGACCTTCAGAGCCCATCAGTTTTTTGCCAAATTCAGAAAGTACGAATTTTGGCTAAGGTTAGTAGCTTTTCTTGGCCATATAGTTTCTGATGATGGCATTAAAGTGGATCCTCAAAAGACCGAAGTAGTGAAAAACTATCCTAGACCCATCTCTCTATTGGATATTAGGAGTTTCTTGGGTTTGGATGGCTATTACCGACGGTTTGTAGAGGGATTTTCGTCTATTGCATTCCCCATGTTCAGATTGACTCAGAAGAAAGTCAAATTCCAGTTGACGGTACCACCGTTCTCGTTCAGAGCGCCTGCCATATGAGGGTGACTCATCACTTGTCTTTACCCGTGGCACGGTACTGTCATGCCCTATTTTCGCCAAGGTATAACAAAACATGACTTATGGACTCTAAAAAGAACTAAAATTTGTACAAAGTTACTACCTAATTTTTAAGGAAAATAAGCAAATCTTTTGAATTATGAACACGTGTGATTTATGTTTCAGTCTATGAAAAATCAATTGAGATTCTAGGTAAGGATTCAAATTATTCCGAAGAGAAAGGGTTAGGCACCCTTCAGGATCCACAAATGTGGTACCCAGTTAGACTAAATTTATCAAAGAGAATGGGTATATTTAAAATAATGTAAAAAGTGTATGTATCAAGTATAAAATAATTCTTTTAAAAAAAATATAAATGTGTTAAAACTATGTAAGGGCATATGTATATTAAATATATAAATAAAATATATTGTTATAAAAATATGTAAAAGACATGTATAAAATGTATAAATACATGTGAAGAGTAAAAATATTTTGTGATGTATGAAAAAAAATATTTTTGATGTGCCGTGAAAAAAAAATATTTATCAGTAATATTTTTTGTCTGATTAAAATTACGGAGAAAAATAAAAATTATTTGAGAAGGAAAGACTACATAATATATGAATTACTTGATTAACTTAATTCTTTTATGTAAGTGTATCAAAATAATATATATGTTTTGTCGTAAAAAATATAAGCAAAAGTACATTAGTATATGTATGTAAAGAAAAAATTGTCCTAAAGAAAAAGACTAGTAATATTTTTTAGTGTAAAAAGTATAAATTGTTTGATTGAATATAAATTATTTGATTAAATAATCTAAGTCAATCTAATATTTTTATATAAATATTAACGACCTAAATTTGCCTAAACGCGTGGTGACGATTAAATAAAAAATATCTTGCCCAACACTCCAAAAATAAATCTTTCACTATGATTAATATTTGTACAAGTGCAAGAATATAAAAAATATTAACACATAATTTAAAGTCTTCTTTGACTGTCATTCCCGGTAATGATTCCCAATAACCTGTATAAACACTTGTCATAAAAATGTTAGTAACAAATAAATAATAATCAAAATATATTGAAAAATATGTGTGCATATACATATTTAAAATTATAATTTTTGTTAAAAAGTGGGCTCAAGTAAAGTTTTAAAATATTATAAAGATTTCATCATTGCCTGAAAATATTTATTTTTGCTACGTATTTGTATACGTTAAATCCGTCTTTTTATTTGTGAAGGCCTCGAAAACTGACGGACGTTTCTTCATGGCCAAGTGTTGATCTTTGATATAAAATAGTAAATTTGAGAAAGTAAAATCCGTCTTTTATAATGGAGTGGCCTCAAATATCTGGCGGAGAGATAATTTCATCGACCATGTGTTTATTTTGAGTATATGTATGTGTTTTTGAGAAAAAGAAAAAGATGAACAAAATTTGTGTATGATAAAAATATATGTGTGGTGAAGAATATGTGTGTAGTGAAGAAATGTATGTTGAGAGAGAAAGAAAAATATGTGAGGATGAAAAATGTGTATATGTATTTGTACGTGAGAAGAGAAAAAATATGTGTGTATTGTATTTTTGAAAATAAAATAAAACATATAAAAAGAAATTTAATTTGTTTATATTTTAAGAGAGGGAGGGAAGAAGAATGAAATGTGTATATGGTGAAAAAATGTGTGTGAGAGAGAGAAAGGAAAAAGATGACTAAAATTTTTGTATTTGAGGGAGAGGAGAAAGAGGGAAAAAACATGTGTGGATTTTTTGAGAGAGGAAGAATAAAAATGTGTGTGTTTTTGTGAATGTATGTGGTGTGAATGAACATTTAAAAAGAAAAAAATAATAAAATAAAATATCACATCCATCTTTTCCTAACACACCCCTTAAATTATGGATAGTAGGTGAAGGAAAGTCAAATGTCATAAATATGACGAGACCTTGACTTGATCGATTTATTGATTTGTGTATTAAAATAAGTTGATATTATTTTTGTAGACGGTATTAAATAAGGTACAAAAAATATCGATATATATATAACTACAGAAAAATGTAAATAAGTATAATTATCTTTGAAAAAAATGTATAAACAATTAATATGTAAAATGAATTGTAGTGTTATATCGTGTACGTATGTAGATGACTGTGCAAAAATATTAAAATGATAATAAACTGATAAAATTTTTAAAATTTACAAAATTAAGGATAATTATGTAAAATTAAAATATGACAATAAATTTGTAAAAAATTCTAAAATAATGACCATTATCAATAACTTATCGTATATGACATGACATTATTGTGCAATCCTTGTCAGATGTGAAAAAACATCAAATTATTATACTGTACAAAAATAACTGATCCGACTCAGTGTTTGCGGACTGTAAAATGTAGAAATTGATTTGTAATTATGAAAACATGTAAAAAAATATTAAAAATATTAAAAAATATAATTAATTTGAAAATGTTATAAAAATATGATGTATTGTCATGTAGGTGTGCATTTGTGTATTTATTGTGTGTATGTATGTTGAGTATTTAAAAAGGAAAAATAATTTAAAAAAATATCAAATCTACTTTCTTCCCAACATATTCCTTAAATTATGGATAGTAGGTGAAGGAAAAGGCAAGTGTCATAATGATAGCGAGATCTTGACTTGACTGATTTGTTGCTCTATGTATTAAAATAGTTTACTCGACTCAACTTTTGCGGATTGTAATAAATCTACAAAAATGCAGGTATTGATATATAATTACAGAAAAAATATAAAGAATATTGAAATTATTGAAAATACTGTAAAAAATGTGAAGTCATATCGTGCACATGTGCAGATGATTGTAAACTATTAAAATGATAATGAATTGATAAAAATCTCAATGTACAGAGAATTATTAATAAATTATAAAAAGTAAAAATATAAAAATAAATTGATAAAATCCTATAGTAAGAATGAATATCAATAATTTATTAATAATTGTAAAAAATATGTGAAAATTATATTTTGTGTCCTTTAACGGTCAGGAAGCCTGAAGACGTTAATATTAAGTACGGAGAGCAAAAACTGGGTGTCAACAGGTACTGACACCCTTCCAGTTGGGGTTACAAGTTGGACCCCAATCAGTTCAAAGTGGGGTATGTCGGTTAGATGATTACCTCCCACAATTTCAGTTTTAGTCTCATTATAGAACTCAATTCAGTTCTACAAAATCAGAACTGTCAGAAACAGTCACCCAACTATCAGTAATACAGTTATCAGTAAACTCAAATATTAGTCATTCAGTTATCAAAACTCAGTATCCAGTGTTACTAGGATCTCAGACACAACACATGTAGATATGTGCACAGTATCGCATAAACAGTGTTTCATTAGTTTCAGTTATACATGTACTCTCATTCAGTTGTATTCATTCTATTCAGTTAGTTATTGTTCATGCATATGAACCCCTGTATATCAGCCTACCTCACTTAGCATACCAGTACATTCAAAGTACTGACGCATACCTTTTCTTTTGCGCTATGATGTTTTATATCATAGGTTCAGACACATGGGCTCCTGACCGAACTTAGCAGCCCAAACTATCAACAGCAGACCTAGTGGTGAGTCCTCATAACTCGAAGACAAAGTTATCATATCATTTCATTATTTTAGTATTCAGTTATTTCAGTAGTCGGAGTTAGTTGAGAACTTGTCTCATCAACTCCATATTCTAACAGATAGAGACTTTCAGACTAGACTTTCAGACAGTATTCAGTTGTACAAATTAGTATTACAGTTGGTATTCTTTATCAGTATTTCAGGTTTTTAACCTTATGGCATTTCAGCCTATTTTTTCACATTCATTACAGTATTATTTCTCAGTGCTCACAACAGTTATCAGTCATGGGTTAGCTTGTGGTCCTTTGAGGTCGTAAGCACTGTGTGACGTCCGGTGTGCAGACTCGGGCGTTACATGAACACTCTCAATAATGACAAAACATGTTTAAATTATGGAAGAAGGAAGAAAAATTTAAAAATTGATCTTTTATTTTGCTGATTTTGGGTATTTTAGAGATACGTTTGAAAGTGGATATAGTATGTCACGATTTGTGCGTGATTTACTCCCCGTAATAATTAAAAATTCATTACTTCCTTATTTAACTAACCACTCAGTTACAAATGTATCACAATGCAGATGTATCAAGGCTAAAGATATGTACTGCAAAAATCAAAATCTGAGATAACTTGTAATTAACAAAGTTTTGATAAAAAAAAAGTTACAACCCATTAAAAATTCAGGATTTATGTAAGTTACCTTAATTATGTTGTGTTGGACATCGTGATCCTTTAGAAGCTACAGCTGTAGGCACGATTAATAACATTGTACTCCCTCTGTTTTAAAAAGAATGACCTACTTTCCTTTTTAGGCCATTTAAAAAAGAATGACCCCTTTTCGATTTAGCAATTTTTTAATTTTAATTTTTTATGTGGCATGTTTAAGACCACAAGATTGAAGGGCATTTTAATAAATTTGACATATTTTTAATTTAAGACCACCAGATTCAAAAGTTTTCTTTATTTTCTTAAACTTCGTGTCAAGTCAAACTAGGTCATTCTTTTTTAAACGGAGGGAGCATTAACAATGGGGACATGTCCTATTTAAGTTGTAAGGGGTCGTTTGGTTGGGAAACAAGTTATGATGGGATTAGTTGTACTAGGATTAGTTATCATGGTATTATCTTTTAGTGATTATTTGGTTTATGATACAAAAAATAATATGTATTGCATTCTTTTTAAGAATTGATAGTTTGTTTACAAAAATACCGTCCAACTTATTTAACTTAGTTATTTTCTTTCATATTAAACCATACAAAAGAATTGAAAAGTTACTAATTTTTTTTTAACTTTGGTAGTTTATTTTTTTCTAAAAATACATATTAAGAAATTATGTTAATATTTCTTAAACGTGTATGAAGCTTTAATATTTCATGTTAAATTACTTATTTTGTCCTAAATTCTATAAAATGTTGATAATCCCATTTTTGTTAAAAAAATTCATCATCAAAAAATGTGAAAAAAATTACTCTCATTTTTTATTATTTAATATCGTTGATATTTGGGAGTTAAATTGTATTTTAAAAAAAATTAAATTTTCAAACACTTTTAGCTATATATAAAAAATAATTTTAATTTAATAATTAAGCATGTACTAAGTTAGAAAGAAAATGTCAAGATACTATTTACTTTTCCATGATAAATTTATTTGGAAAAATGAAAATTTGAAGATTAATAAACATTTCTACAAAATAAAAAGACAATAAACATTTGGATCAATTTTGAATTTGATTGTATAAATAGGTTTTATGGTGTCACTATCATTTTTTCACGACTCATTACTTTTGTAGCATTTAATAAACTTATATAATTGTTCAAATTTATCAAAATGGATGAAAATTGGTAGAGTAATTAAAATTTAAATTAGGAATAAAATTGATAAAAAATTTGACGTGAGGACTATCAAAATCTCACATTCTCTCTTATATATGGTAGTAAAGTAAAGTAAAA
>NC_061116.1:184857774-184898539 GCF_002878395.1 Capsicum annuum
AAAATTTTTATCTCGAGACTATTATTTTATCCCGAAATTATTTGTTCTAGTACCTCACATCAAATGACCCCTAAGAGCTCGACCTACCTAATCCACCGCAAAGAGCATTCAAACTTTGACCAATTAATTTTGATTTCAGCTCAGCTGATAAGTATCTTGAAGCAATTACTGTAAGAAGAGGAGGAACTTGGAAAATTTTCTGAATGATCTTACTGATACAGTTAGCACCCTATTTATACTATTGCAAATGGACTATACTGTAAATAAAAAACTTATTTGAAGCCCTTATTAATTGTTGTGGCTTACTTTGTAAACAACTATTAACTTTGTGCCTAAGTATATTATTCTAGAAGAATATTCTTCTTTTTGCAACATGCAATCAGAAATGTACAATTATACTAGGCTATGAGGATGTCGGCATGTGTGCTGAATAGGTGATCTGAGTGTCAGGCCCAATTCCTTCTTTGTTTGAAAATTCTTCTTCTCCTGTATACCTTCTTTATTACTTTGGTTCTGAGCTTCCGTCGAGGAAGAAAGTATAGCATTGTCAATTACCCCCTCCCTTAAATTGGAGGGTGGTGAAACAACCACCACTTTGCTAAGCAGGGATTGATATGAAGTCGAACTCAGATAATGGTTTAGTGAAAATATCTGCAATTTGCCTCTTACACGAAACAAAGGAGAGTAATATGAGGCCAGAAATAAATTGTTGTCTCACAAAGTGACAATTCAACTTGACATGTTTCATTCTTTCATGAAAGACCAAATTTTTTGCAATATGAATAACCACTTGGATATTATAGTGCACAGGAATGGGCAACACAGGCGGAGAAGATAGATCAGAAAGAACTCGCCTCAACCAAATAATTTTTGTTGTCACTCATCTCATAAACCTATCTTCAACCTCCGCAAATGACAAAGAAAATGAAACTTGTTTCTTTGCTTTTCAGGAAAAGAAAGCCCCATCGAGTGTGATAAAATATCCACTAACTAACCTATGAGATTCACGACAAGAAGCCCCATTGACATCATAAAAAGATAGGAGATTGAAAGATGAATCTAAAAAAAGCAAAATCCTCTACCTTGGACCAGTCTTCAAATATCTCAAAACTCAAATATCAGCAGATAGATGTGGTTTATGTGGTTGTTGCATAGTATTGACTGAGAGTAAAATCTGCGAAACTTAAATCAGGCCTAGTGTGGGTTAAGTAGTTAAGTTTTCCAACTAGATGCCTATAAACAATTGGATTGAGAAGTAGAGAACCATCATCTATAGGCAATTTAGAATAAGGATGAAGAGGGGAGGAGACCTTAGCACCTGAGCAATCAAATTCCTCCAAAAGTTCTAAAGTGAACTTTCTCTGGTTGACAATGAATCCTTGTTTTCCCTTGGGATTCCCATTCCTAAAATATAATGAATATCAACCAAGTGTTTAACCTTAAATTTTCTATGAAGAATCCAGTGATGTTGTTGCTCTCTACGACATCATCTCTTGTAATCAAAATATCATCCATATATACTGCTATAAGAGAAATAAGGGACTTGGTTCTCTTAAAGAACAAAGAATAGTCATTTAATGAACTAGTCTTGGCTGAAGAGCCTCCTCAGTGATCTTAGTCTTTTCATCTCGTCTCTCATTTTGATTTTCTGTGATAGTTAAGTTGCCATTCACATTGCCAAGAATTCTATTTTTTACGAGCATACTAAGCACATAGACGTTGATTGGTATTTCGTTCAAGATTATTTATCTGTTGGTTTAATTTCTCTTAAATCTCCCCAGTTGGCAATATCATGACCAAGTCTCTATTAGGGGTTCTCCATCATCAACTTCTTTCCAAGATGTTTTTGTACTCCTATTCCAACTTGGAGGGGATGAATTATGGCCCTAATAGGAGTTGTACTGGACTAGTACTCTATTTCATTATGGCTCATTTACTTGTGAAAAATTGCCAAAAGGATACTTTTCCAAAACTATTTTGCCATATACCCACTAAATTTCTTTTTGATTTAATTTTTAAGTTTAAGGTGTAAAAAGGGGAGAAAAGTTGAAAAAATGGGGTCCACACGTAGTAAAGGGACTATTTCATTATTTTTACAACTTTACAAATTTAATATATTACATAACACTCTCCACTTATCCCAATATAAAAAAACCCTTCTCTCTCTCCTCTTCAACTTCAACTCTTCCTCTACTTTCAAGAATTTTCTCCCAAACGTCATTTTTTATTTTTCTTCTTCTCCAGCGACAAAGAGATCATTTTTGCATTGTAAAGTAAGTTAAAATCAAGTTTCGATTATTTGTAGATTCATTTTATCGATTTTTATTGTTAACCATTTCGAAGTGATGTAGTATAGAGATTTTTTTCGAATGTGGTTGATTAAATAGTTAAAATATGATAATTTTATAGGTAATTAGTTTGATTCCGAAGCAATGGTTGAGTTTTAATTCGACAGTTTCGATAGATTTTTTTTGCCGATCATGGTGTTGAATTTTAAAATTTTTGGTAAGAAATTTTTCTTTAGTTGTGGTATATTTTTTAAGCACTGCAGTGTTGAATGGTGGGACAATTGTTAATTTATGAGCTATTTTGGCTATTTGATTCGAGCAGTGAACTATTTCTGTCCGTAGACTTGTGGTCTATGAAATTAATATTTAGGGGTATGAAATTCTTTTAAAATATGATTGATGAAATAGTCAAAATTAAAAGATTAATAGCTAATTAGTTTGATTTGTAGCAATAGTTGAGTTTTGATACTACATGTTTGATTGAAAATTTTTCGTTCATCATGCTGTGAACTGTTTAATGGTGGGGTAATTCTTAGTTATTTTGACTTTTTCATTTGAGCATTGAATTATTTCTGTTAATAGACTTGTAGACTATGAATTGACAATGACAGAATTGTTGAAGAAGAAGCTGAAGATGGAAAGAAAGAAGCAACAAACAAAGAAGAAGGAGAGGACACAAAAGATGGACAGAAAGAAGAAAAAGAAGAAGCAGACAAAAAAGATGTGGTCTTGGATTCATCAATGATAACATTTATGATGATGAGGAAAAATACATTTGAATGCTAATATTGTTAATGTTTAAGATTTTTTTTTAGAAACAATAGATTTGAATGATCTGTTGTTAGGATATGACAAACATTTTTTTATTTTATGAAAATTGTTATGATTCTGCACTGAATCTGTTTTTATCAAACTGTATTATTGCATGAAATTTTAATGTGCACTGTGTTGTCATAACTGATACAGTGTATGATTGACTTCATAGAATGCATATTTAATCTTTTGTATACTGTTAGCATAGTCTATCATTACCATGCTACTCGATTTTAAGTTGATGTGTAGTTTGATCAACTATGATTCTATGAAAAACAATATTAACATTATAGAAAAATATAAGTATTTTTATTTATTTAATCTCACTACATCCATGTTACACCTTTTCAAACAACGAATACTAGCATTATACCACATAATATCATTTTTAGGTCATTCTCTCTTTATTTGGCTGAAATCAATTACACAGTTATAAAATTTGAGACCTAAATTTGAGCCTGTGCATGCTGTCCTCAAGACAGCCGCATTTCCATAATGATAAATTAGAGTCTTTTTAAAATTCGATATTTGAGATGCTTGAGACATTGTAGAATTTTAAAATAAAAATAAAGTGGATGACAAAAAATAATGAAGGATGGAGGATTTTTATGAAGTAAAAAAGAAGTGTTAATATTGAAGGAATACAAAATTAGCCATTTGTTACCATTGGAATAGTAATTGTATTTTTTGAATTGTTGGTGATACTTAATAGACTGTCATCGATCATGACCTATGTCAATCATCAACGAGATATTAAAGTATTCCGTAGACACTCGTAATCGATGGACCCTCAATAATATGTTTAAAAAGAAAATAATTAAGTAAAAAATATACTTGTGCTTTGAGAGTCTATCGATTCAATTGGTCTATCGTAGACTTACACTGTAGGTAATGCATCAATTGATCTCTGGATCATTGGTAGATCTCGTAGATGTATGTACATGATTATAGACCTTTACTAGCATGTTGTTTAAAAATAAATAAAAAAATAAAAAATAAAATGTAGTGTGGAATTCTACACATATGAGTGAGTTTAAACAAGTCATATAATCATATTAGAGCTTGTACAAATTAGGAGTGGTGAATTAAGGTGTGTGTGGATGGGTAGTGGTTGAACAAACAATATCCTAACAGTAATGTTTGTCAAAGCACAAGTATGTTTTGAAGATGTTGGTTATATTTGATGCCTACCCATCCACGCACTCCTTCAATGACCATCCCCAACTCAAAAGAGTATATGGATGGGTAGTCATCAAATACAATCAACATCTTCAAAACATACTTGTGCTTTGACAAATATTACTTTGAGGATGTTGATTATTCAACCACTATCCATTCACATAATCCTTCAATCACCACCCCCAATTTTATATAAGCTCTAACAAGATCATGTAACTTGTTTAAACTCCTTCATATGTGTAGAAACTCATAATTTATTTATTTTTATTTAATTATTCATTTTTAAACAACATCCAAGTAAGGGTCTATAACCTGTACATATCTATATGATCTACGAATGATCAAGAGAGTAATCTATGCACGACTTACGGTGTAGGTCTACAATAGACCAAATGAATTGATAGACCCTCAAAGCACAAGTACATTTTTTACATGAGATTGACATGGATCAACATCGATGACAGTCTATTAAGTGTCACCAACAATTCAAGATTGTTTGTTTAACCAACAGTTCAAGTGATTATTTGTTTAAACTTTTTTTTTAATTTAATTATTTTCTTTCACCACCCTCAAATAATGTGATAATGTGTTTAAAATTTTTTAATTTTTTTTTTAAACTATAAGCTACTAGTGGTTCATCAATTCATATGATTTACGATTGACCTATATGTATGGTCGAGGAGTGACTGTGTCAAAGATCGATGATAGTGCATAAAATATTATCTGGTGTAGCGTAGATCGATTTGCTTATCTACGATAGAATATATATGTGATCTGAATTTACTATCACATATTTTTTACTCTTCGTAATTTAATCAAGGCGGTCTACAATTGTATTCATTGAACAAGCATCTCCCTAAACACAATCCTCTGAATTTCTCTTATGCTTGGACTCTTACCATCACGAAAATGATTTACGCATAGTAAAACAATCACCTCGAATGAAATTTTCTTATGCCTATTCATGGCGTGTTCAACACCGCACGTGTGAAACCCAACATACTTGTATATATAAAATTTGTTCGAGGATTCGTGCTTCCTTGCTCGCAACAATCAGCCGCAACTACGAGATACACATTTCACCTTCAATAATTTGGTGCAACTCTTCTTCGTAAAATAATTAAAAGACTGCCTCACCGATGCTCCGTCTAGTAGCCTTTTCAGCTCTTTCTTGTCGGCGAATGTTTGATCACGATAGAAATTGGTTTCATTAACGAAGAAATTTCTTGATTGTGATTCCGTTACACAATCTTCTTCCACATTTTGAGATTCTGATGAAATCTATTCCATATGCATTGAATCATCTTCCATATTAATTGGATGATCGCCATGTTCTCATAATCATTCAAATCATCGTTGACTGTCGGGCACTTAGGTGAGGGTGGTGATGAATTCAACGGTTCTTTAAAGGGTCTCTCAACTACATTTATCCTTAAAATAGGCCTAAAGCCATCAACATCAACATCCACCATGTACAAAGACACACGTTTATCATTATTTATAATCTTAGGATATATCTTTTTCCTCAAATGCATTAGATAACTAATCACTACGTAGCTCGACGGACAATCTAGATCCCTACTCTCCATTATGCTTGCAATCAACTTATAATAAGAACCGTTGCGGCGAACTGCAACGAGCAATGTCAGCTTAGTAAAAGATTTTTATTTCTAACATTTGGGAGTCTCTGCCTATTCTCCCATGAAATCACCAGAAACCAGAATAAATTCTGCAATAGACATCCTAAAATTAAGATTTGGTCGACGGTAGATTATGCTGAGGGTCTATGTCGGGATGTATGCATGATCGATGACTGGCGATGATTGGTCGATGACTGGGAAGATATCCGTCCAAACACTTGAAATTATAAATATTGCTTCTAATCAACGATCGTTGGCTTTATGGAATAGAAAAATAAACTTGGAGTCATCTTAGCTGCTGTAATGTATTTTCTAAAGTGGTTTTGAATAATGTGAGTGATTTAAAGCTTTTTAACAATGGTGGAAAGTGTGTTTGAGGAGATAGCAAACAAATGGGGTAACAACGGATGCAATGGACAACCTTAGAGCTGATCACCAGAAAATAACGTCGGAAAAGTGGTCAGAATTGGAGTTTTTTGGAGGGAAATGAAAGCTTCTATTTTAAGCTATTGGATTTTTTTAATTATTTATGGAAACCCAATATATTTTATATATAATGGTGGATGATGGAGAGGGTTGAAGTGTTTTATTAGAAACTTGTGGATGAATTTATTAAGTTGAAAATATTGGATTAAAGTGAATTATTATAAAGCTTGTGGGTGAAGTTGTTGAGTTAGAAAAGTTAATGATGATGTGGATTAAAGTGGATATATGGTAAATTTTTTAAAACGTGTGTCTATTTGACAAAATAGTTTTCAAAATGGCTTTTTTGGCATCAAACCCCCGTTTACTTATTGTATTCCATTATTGTAACTTTATATTTTAGATGGAAAAAGTTTAAAAACAGCAAACTAGACCCATTAATAAGTAGGTACATAACAATTATTTGGTAATTATTCAAAATATCAATATGTATATATGTATTTGACATGCAAGACAATAGCAAATACATATACAAGTATGGTTAATTACCTTATTTTAATGTAATAATTTGAGTTTAAAAAAAAAAAATCAACTTACTTAAATCACGTTCACTCAGTTAATTGAAGATTCTATTTTCAAATAGGAAGTTTTCTTTATTGAGTTTCAAACACAAAATAGCTTTGAACGATAAAAAAATTCTCTATGATTTTCTCTCTTTCTCTCTCTTCTATCTGTAGGCTCTCTTTCCCTTCCTGTTCTCTTTATCTTTTATATATATATATATATATATATATATATATATATATATATATATATATTTTCACATCTCTCATCCTCTTTGTATTTTATATTTTCTTGTTCTTATTTTTTTTATATTTTACTATACTTTTTTTATATTTTATATTTTTTTATATCAAACAATACACTTTATATAAATTATTTATAGTTGTATATCAAATTTATTATTTGTATTTATATATAAGCAAGTATATGTCAAATTTATTATTTGTATTTCTATATAAGCAAGTATCATTTGTATCTATATGATTCATGTTGTATAAACATGTATCATTTGATATACATATATCGTTTGCATAAGATATATATTTACAATGTACAAACTATTGTTGTGTTCTCAAATATGTATTTCATAACTATTTTTATGACACACACACACACGCACACACACATATATACACACACACATAGAAATTCATTTATTTGTTTTGAAATACACATACAACTGCAAATCCAGGTCTTATTCACATAAAAATACATAATTTTTTGTATGATCTCAAATATATATACAACCATAGATCCATTAAAACATTGTTATCATTCTTTGAAATACATATATAAATTCATTTATTTGTTATGAATATATATACAACTGCAAATTCAGACTTTATTGACATCAAATACATGGACAACACATAGACTCATTAACAAATACATTTCAATCACACAAAAGTTACTGATACAATAATACAATTATCACACCCCTTTTTTTGCCGAAAGAAAATTAATTTTTAAGTTCTAAAGGGATTTAATAATTAAAGTGACAAAAGAAAATATTTCAAAAAAGATTTTTTCAATTAAACTACATAGTCGCCATTTGGCATTGTTTGGTGTGCCAGGTCACCTTTTTTAAATTTCTTTTTCAAAAGAAGTTGACTCTAAAAATTGATCCACAAACAGAAATTTTAGTTAAGAAATTCTGTTGACTGAGGGAAAGGTGCTAGGCACCCCTTGATCCAATGATTCGATCACGGTCTCTTTGTTGAGTACATCAGATAATATGAAAACTAAGAGATGATAGACTCACAAATGAGCACATATGCTAACAAACAAACAAAAAAAAAAAACAACCAAAGTTTCAAAAAATAATGTCCAGTCCTGTCACACCACTATTTTTTACCATCCCAACTCTGCTAAGGAGTTGATTTTAGAGAAATTTTTTTTTTCCAATTAAGTGACATTTTGAAAAGGAATTATTTATTTTACAGAGTCACCACTTGAAATTGAATTTGGGTGTTCCAAGTCACCTGATTGAATCCCTATTCAAAAGGAAATGACTCTTAATTTTTGGTTGGCGAGCTAGCAATTCCGATAAGGAATTCTATTGACCGAGGAGAAGGTATGAGGCACCCCTCGAGTCCCGTGGTTCCAGCACGGTCGCTTTAGTGACTTATGTTTGGTTTAAATTAATCTTTTGAATTTATAATATTTGTTAGCCTAAAAGTGACTTATATCCCACTTTCTTATTTATTTAAATATATTTGAAACCGTCTTATTATATTAATGTGTGGCTTACCGATAGCAGTACTTTCCAATCTTACCACGCGTTTTGATATATTTCTCGCGCCTTTGAGGCATTTATGAATCACTCCCATTTTTACCATATCTAAATAAGATTCTAACATGTTTAAAAATCTACCCATCTCAATTAGATCTGCTTTAAAATGGTATGTTAATTTTATTATAATTCAACTTTATCGCTAAATTTCACTTGTATTAAACTGATTAATTTTATCTCACACGAATCTAAATTTTATCTTTTCAGGTAAATTTTCCTTTAGATAATGAATTTTGAAAGTTAGTTTGAGACTTAGACTCACTTTCTCACACTCTAGCTGATATTAACAATTAATTTGGGGTTATAAACAATAATTCTAAGTCCAAAAGTGCTTTCCGAGAGAGTGCCCAACTCAGAGTCGATACGAACAAGGTTATTGGATTATCGACCTACCCGCGACATCCATGAAAGCATCATATATGAATTCAAGTAGGAAAACCTTATTGTACAAATCATCTAATATGACATGCAACATAGAAACATACAGGAAAAAGACATTGGTTGGAAAAAAAAAAAAAAAGAATAAAAAAAAAACTTAACTTAAACAGAGAAAAGAAAAAAAATTCTTTTTTTTATATTAACTTTTCACCAATTTCACATCATTTCTTAACATTTAAAATATCAAATAACGCAAACTACTCATACAAATTTACAAATAAACAATGCAGCTAGCAAAACTCAAAAATTATGATTAAAAAATATTAAATAATATTTAATTTCATTAAACATGGCAACATACATATCATAAGTAGAAGTTCTATATTAAAATATACATGCATAATTTTTTATGCATTTGGGTTGAACTTAACTTAAGCATGAAATAACAAACTAATACAACTTAAGAATAAAATAACAAACTAAGTTTGTTATGTTAATTTTATACTAGTTCTTACGATAAAAAATCTGAATGCACTTCATATAATATGACAATAACAAATAATAATACGTTAATTTCATGCATAAGTCAAGCACCTTTGCGATATTTGATTTAGATATTATATAGTCGCGAAATTAAAACATATAAAGGAATTTGAAGACTACCTCTTACAAAGATTGGCTAACAAGAAACCGCTACAATCTATCAAATTTTTGAAGTTAACAATAGCTAACTATCAAGAGCCACGGATTTGATATATATATATATATATATTTGATCGTTTTCTGGAAAGCACGAGAGAGATTATTAAGTTTTTCATGGTTGCTTTTTTTTTTTTTCTAAATGTAAAGGAGTATTTGATCTCTTTTTCTAATTTATTTCTTCTCCTTCTCTATCTTGTTTTCTCTTGTCCCTTTCTATTTTTATCCTATATGTATAGTATGATCTGTTAATGTTATTGAGTTAAGCATAATTTATTGCTTTCCATCATAGTGAGTAAAACAATGAGAACAACTCTAAAGACTAAACTATAATTTAAAAATAAAATAAAATAGGTCCAACCCTAAAGCCTACATATACCTGTAAACCGGGTCGATCCGGTTCAAACCGGTATCAGCCCGTTATGTGTAACCTATCGGTAGGCCGGTTCGGTCCAGATAGGGTCCAACAGTAAAAAATCTGCAAAAAGCCCATGACCAGCCCACTTAGTCTAGAATCGGTTTTAACTAGTCTGGACCGGTTCAATTCGGCCCAGTTAGAGAAATGGGTCGGTTACCAATTTTTTATGTAAAAATAAATAAATTAAATTCGAATTTACATGTTTTTTTCAATGTATACTATATATGCACACCTATATACATTTTAAATACGTTAAACAATAAATGTATAACATATGTACATTGCATATTATACTATTTTAGAAAACATATACACATATAATCATATATACATGCAATATAATTTAGGTGGAATCCATCGGCAGGCCCCTAAAGTTTCAGCGATCTTTCACTTTGGAACCTCAAATGGACGTTGTTGACTTTTGCCACCTCAAGTAGCCATCAAATGTGTCACTTTGACATCTTTTGCAGAGTTGGCATGTGTTAGCTCTTTTTTGACTGATGTGGCATCCAAGTTGGCCCACAAATAATATATTAATTCATCTCCATTAATTTATATCTTTTTCCTCATTTTTATCCATTATTTTTATCAATCTTAATCTTATGTAATACAAAAAATTGAAAATCGAGCAAAATAGATGAAGAAAATTCAAAAAATAAAGCTAAATTCGTGAAGAAAAATTAAAAACTAAGCAAAATCGATGTAGAAAAACTGAAAATCGAAGCAAAATTAATGAAGATGGAGAAACCCACATTTCTTCAATGCCATTCGTGAAAGCGAGTTAGATCTTGGAGGTTCATTCTTCTTCGGCCCTAACATTTTTTTCCCTTGAATTCCAATTTAAACCCTTGTGAAGGAAAAGGGTTAATGTTATATTTGCACTTTGTTGTTTATGTAGAGGCAATAAGATTCCTGTTATTGAGAACTTAGGTGCTACTGAGGTTAGTTTTTTTTTTTTTCTGGAGTTGGGATTTTTTTTAGTTATGTGGAAGTTGATTTGTTTTGGTTACAGGATCAATTTGATACGATTGATTTATTTGATAATGAGCTGAATTTTAAGTTCATAAACAAAATCAACAAGAAAAAAAAGGCCTGCGAAACTCCATTTTTTTTCAAGTAATTGAAAACAAATCAAACGAGTTGGACAGTGATAAAATTGTCCGAGAGGTGCAAAATTTTGGTGAATTGAACCAGCAAAATTGATCTAATTCTGAGCAAAATCTTGTCAATTTGAATGAAGAGGATGATAGAAGAGCTCAATCCGACCAAATCATTCCCTTCCCAGCTCAAAATTTACATTGGAGAAGATAATTTTGGTGGAGTGGAGTGGGGGATTGGGTGGTTGGGGGGTGGGGGTGCCTGGAGAAGATGATATTGAGAGGTGGGGGTTATTTATTTGTTGATTTTTTTTTTAAAATTTGTAATTAATTATTTAAAAATTATTTTGGATAAAAATGACAAATGTCAACGTATTATTTGTCACTTTACACATCATCGGCGCGTGTAGTACACACACAATGTATATTGTTGCTGATTATGTAAAAAGTGTCAAAATGACACACCCGTACGCTACTTGAGGTGCAAAAAGTAAACAATGTCCACTGAGGTTACAAAGTGAAAGATCGCTTAAACTTTAAGAGCCTGCCGATGGATTCCGCCTATAATTTATATACTACTTAACAAAGTACATGAAACAATATACATACAACATATATATATATATATATATATATATATATATATATATATATATATATTACATATATACTATTTGTCTACTTTAGAAAATATATACACATGTATACATTATATATATGCTACTTTAGTCTATAGAAAATATATACACATATATATACAATATAATATATATGTACTACTTGAAATAATATACGTACAACATATATACATTACCTATACACTACTTTAGAAAACATATACACTTGTATACATTCATAAATACTACTTTAGTATATAGAAAATATATACATATATGTAGAATATATACTACTTAAATTACCATTTGAAAGTTGGAATATATATACATTACATGTTATAGTACTTTAGAAAAGTTGAAACATATATACAATACATGTTATAGTACTTTAGTAAATATACACACATATATACAAACATAATTCCAATGTATACTACTTAATAATTTAATATAATACTTGAATTCTTGAACATATATTAAAAAATTTACATACACCACTTAAAAGATAAACCTATATAGCATTTTTATATGTCAACACTAGTTATCTAAGTAATATTTGCTAACATTATTTTTATTTTTTCATTATATGTATATATGTTTGTTATGTTTATGACTTAGTGTAAAGTTTGATAGTAATATATTAAAAGTATTTAATTCAAATTAGATATGCAATTTAAATGAAAAAAAATATAAGGAGTGAATGAAAGTTGTATTTTATTGATTGCAAAATGATCCAAAATCCAAAACTTATAAGTTACATGATTGAGAAATCTACAAATTTTGCATCATTTTTTTCAACTCATGCATGTTAATATTAACGGGAACTGCCATAGGAGAGTCAAAATCAATGAGGGAAAAATCATGCATTGGAATTGATTATGCTGAGTTCTCCCTTGAAGTCATAATTTCTTTAAGATTCTGTTCGTCTGCCGACTCCACCTCCATTCCTTGATTTTTTTCATCCCGCTCTAATCCAATCTCTAAGCCAAACTAGAACATTCATAACATTTCCTCCCAATGAGTGTCGGTTGTCTCCAAGCTATTGTTATTCCTGACTAAAAGCGCTCTTCGATGAGATGATTGAAATTGTAACATTCAATATATCTCTAGTTAATCTTGAAAGCACAAGATAGTGCTTTTCATTATTCTTCCACCAATTCATTGTATTGATACTTGCTCTACGATCCTCTATCGGCTGTCGAAGATAATAATGAAGCTCTTCCTGAGAATGTATTATGTGTGATGAAGGTAGCACCCTGTCCCAAACATTTAAATCATAAAATTAATTAGGATAACTACTATGTACCTGCCTTTTAGAAGATGATGGCTCCTCAGGAGCTTGAGGAGCGACAGTTAGAGTGATATTTACCGGTATGTCTCCATCAAGTAAATCGACATAATGGTTATATAATGCTTCCATGTAACTGTTTGCATCACTCATAGCCGTAAACAAAGAAGGTTCTTCTTCAGGCTTTATCTCTAAAACATTATAAATAATAGAACTAAATTCGAACATTGTGTTATATTTCATACATGGATTTATTATAGCACCAATCAAGTAAATTAGAGAAAGTGGATAAACATATTTTTTAAATTTAGCAATCATAGCAGTAATAGTTTCTTTGTAACCTTCTTTATTCTTATATTCTTTAAGCAAACAAGAAATGTCGGCTAAATAAGCAAAAATATTACAAACAGTAGGATAATAAGCACCACAAAATTCAACCGTAGCTATATAAAAATTTTCCAAAAATTTAACAAGATCATCAATTGCAGCCCAATCAGAATCATGTAGCATACACCTAGAAAATGAACCATAATATTAATTAAAGTCATTGCAATAGGATTTTTATAAGCAAGACAAGTTTTTAAATAATTACAAGTAGCATTTCATCTAGTATCACATTCTTCAGGCATAAATATTGGTCTAAGTTCATTTTGTTCACATTTGATTTTAAATTCTTTCACTCTAAATTTTCGATTACTTCCTTGAATAAAGCCAACAACAAGCCGGACCTTTTCAATATAAAGCTCAAAAAATTCAAGACCATCTTTTATAATTAAATTATATATATAACAAACACACTTAACATGAAATATTTCGAGTAACGACGGAGAAAGTTCAACTTTTAACAAGTCAACAACAGTCTTATTGTTAGATATAAAACTTTTCTTTCAATACCATAATATTTTGCTACTTTAGAAATAGATTCAGAAATAAATTTTCCAGTGTGTCTACGATCTTTATCATACCAAAATGTTAGAATACGTTTTTACATAGCAAAATTACTATCTATCCAGTGATAAGTAATTTTTAAATAATTATTTTTATTAACAGTACGACCAAGATCAGAAGATAAAGCAACTTTACATGAAATATTTTTTAATAATGCAGATAAATAATAAACATATTGTGCATGGAGTCTAAAAATATCAGCCCGACAAGTACTTCTAGGAATACCTGTAAGCATAGTATTATAAATTGCTTGAATATAATGAATAAAAACATCCGAAGAAGCAAAAGTGAAAGGCAAACAACCCACAACTATCATTTTCGCTATTTCTTCTCGGTCCTTTATTTTATTATAATTCTTAACTAACTGATCGGTTTTTGGGTTCAATCTACTTTGTGCTGGCCCACCAACAGCCTCACCACCTTGTGCAAAACTTAAAACTACTGTGAGTTTTTCTCTTAAATGTCTCATCAACTAATCCGTACCCCCTTTATTGCCTCCGATTTTATGTTCATATACCAATTGACAAATTTTGCATTTGACCTTAGTTTGTCATTTGATTTTCGAAAAAAAAATTTCATGCAATACTAATTCTTCTACAAGATCTTATAGGGAACGGGGAGGAAGATTAGCCGATTCAGATCTAACATTAGCATTACCGACATCGGGTGTCTCACCAATATTTTTAGCATCTACAACTAAATCAACCACATCTACATCATCCTCTTATTCTATATCCATAATTTTTTTTGAGCTTCTAAATAATGCATATTGTGAGCATCTACATCTATTTCATCCTCAAAAGGTTGACTAATTGGTACCAGAGGCACATAGGTATATCTAGTACTTAAACTACCTCTACCGAAACTGCCACCAATTCATCTTTTACTACCACTATCACTTTTGGAATAAAAATTGGCGACTCACATAATCAAACAACCACACATACTAAATAATGCATGAAACCATTTGAACATCTTCATTCATGCTTTGATTCACGATAAAACTTAGAAAATAAGAAGTGTAGGATCTGATAAAAACCTGCATAATGAACCAAAATAAAAGAGAAACTCTAACGTTATCACCTGAAACTCGAATGGAAACCCAAACTCAACTTGTCACTCTTTTCCGTCGTTTTTTCTGTATTTGCTTTCCTTCTATCTTAGTGTATTTTTTTTCTCAAAGTGTTCTTTTTTTTTCAAAAGTTGTTTTCCAGTGTTGTATGTTCTCTTCCCTCCCCTCTCTTTTTTTTTTCTAATCTCCTTTGTTGTGTGTGTGTCCTCCCTTTTTGTGTTTGTTGTCCTTGCACAGATATATAGTAGTGTGTTATGGGTAATTGACGTATGTGTGCATGAGTGGGAATAGAGGGGAATGAGGGAAGGTGAGGTGAGGGAGTGGAGAGTTTTATTCAATGTGGGTGAGGATTTACGTATGTGTTGGATGGAAAATGGGATTGTGGAAGGAGGTTGGAATAGTTGAGGATTCTTTTCTCCCTTTTTTCCTAATTAATGATTTAAATAAAATGATAAAATTTATTTAAAACTAATACAATATAGATAGGTTAAATAGCTAGTATTAGAAATATGATGTAGAAAATATTAATATCACTGGTTATTTATTAAAAGAAACAATATAGTTTAGAATTATTTTTTAGAAAGCAAAAATAAAAACTTATTTTAAAACGTGACCTTATTTTTTGTACTTTTCAAATATTTTAAAACAAGCTTAGCAAAATAAGATAAAAATCCAAAATATTTATTTTAGACATAAATAAATATTTAAATATAAAAAATGATGTAAAACTTTAGCTTTGATAAAAAATTAGGTGTTTACAGAATGCCCATCTTTGCTTGAGAATATGAAGAGTTTTCAAGCAAAGAATTAAACATGACTAATTTTTGATTTAACCATTTATTCAATAGTATGAACATAAGTAATATGATAAAGATGTGACTGAGCCCTAACTTTGGGCAGCCTAAATATCTTGGATTATTAGAGAATCAGGTCACGTGTAGTTCAAACGAGTATAGGATTAGAAGAATGAGTTAGAGAGTCGAGTAAGGTCCCGTTAAGGTTCCGTTCTATGGATCCTTTTATTACATCATGAAATATAAAAAAATGAAACTAGAAAGGAATAATACAAGATCATATTATTCTACTTGTCTTGATTCTCTTGTTTCAGATCTTCCTTTTAGATCTTCAATTATCGTCTCACCTTTTTTTGGTGGGTACCTTGATCTCAAAATTTAATCTTGAACTTAGGATTTGAGACTTTAAATTGAAACTTGGATTGAGTAGTCGATACTTATAAGACCCCATAAAATTCTAAGCTTGACTCAGTCCTTTAAAGCCTACTAAGGGGTCCCAGACTTAGAAAATTTAGCTAAGTATTTATACTTAGAGTCACTTTAGACTTTGTAGTTTGGCAATCCTAGTTCACGACTTTACCGACCTTATTTTGTGAATTTTTAAATTGATTCATGATCAGGGTCACTTGTAGGCCATCTCGGGTGAGTTTGGGGTTTTTTCGACTAGCGTAAGGGCGAGTTTGGATGCTAAAATCAGTGAGGGGTCACGTGTCCCCACATCGCGAGGCCCAGTAAACCCAGCTAGGGATCGCATCGCAATAGGTATTCAACCCAAGTAGGGGTTGCGATGCGAGGGGTAACCCAGTTCAACAATTTTTAGTTACGAGTTATGGGGGTAAATGGGTCAATTTCCCCACCCTTATTCACCCAAAAACGCAAAATTAAGCCCCTATTCACCAAAATATACTCACTTTATCTCAACATATCTCAATAACAAGCATTATGGTTTTCAATTCAAGATTCAAATTACAAGAATTCTACCATCAATCTTCTAAAAAACAAGCATAAAGGTATGTGAAGTGTTCATCCAAGGGCTCCTTTCACCCTTGGAGTTCTAGAAACCCTTTTTAAAATCTTAAATAATGATTTTCATGTTGTGGGTTATTTGTATTCATATTAATCTTGTTGTGTGATTTCCAAGAAGATGTCTTTAATGAATTTCATGAATTTATGTTAGCATGTGAGTTGAAATCTTTGAAATTGAAGTGATTAATGTATCCATAATGTATTGAATTATTATTCATGCCCAAGTATAATGTGATGCCTCCCATGTGTTTGACAAAATGCCCATGTGAATTATTGGTGTATTTATGACATGATAGCATGCACCCCTATACATGTACAAGTGTTTGATGAAATGCTTTAGAAAGTGAATTATGAACATGCGGCCATTGTTATGCCTTCAAGATTTATGTTACGCTTTAAAATTTATGCTATCGAGTCCTGGGGATATTTAATACCCGATAATTTAGTTGTATACCTAGGTCCAGTGTCAGTTATAGAATAGCCTTAGTCAGGTCACGATCAGTGGTACTTTTAGTCAATTTCAGAATTTAGGAAAACTTAGTAAACTCAGTACTAATCCAATCCAGTTCAGTCCACAGTAAACTTAGTCAGTTAGCAAGATTTAGTAGTATTCTACCAGTTAATGGAATTCAGCGAACTCAGTCTAATTCAGTCAAACAATATAACCAGTAACAGTTCAGTCAAGCCTAATATGAACTAGGAAATTAGTTCAGTGTCTATTCAGTTGGGCGTAGGATTCAGCACCGAGTGAACCCAAGGATGGGGACTCACCTGCCAGTAGAGGGTGTGATTCTCAACATCAATCCTTGCATTCCAAAACTATGTAGTCAGCGTAGGTTGAAACATCAACCCTGCCAGTCGAGGGTTGATGAGGTGTTTTAACCTGTCAGTTGAGGGTTCTACCATTCTCATTAGAGTACCTACCAGATGAAGGTATCTCTTCAGCTTTCTTTACCTGTGGAACGGTACTGACACCCTTCCCACTAGGGTTATAGGTTGGATCCCAAAATCTATTAAAAAAAAGGGCATGTCGGTTAGATGATTGCCTTCCACAGTCTCAGTTTCATATTCAGACTTAGATTAGAACTCAATATAGTTCAGATTCTCTAAATAATATTTGTACAGATTGGTCTTGATATCTATAGTTTCCCATTTACCTTGGACTTGTCAAATGAGCAAGTCAGAATCTCCCAAAATCACAAACTCACGTACATATAGATTTATTGCCCTATTTAAACCCATGATGCAAGCTTCATATTCTATTGTTATTGGTACAAAAAAAATAAAGTTGCACTGTGGCAGGATGATGATGCCTGGTTGGTGAGATAAGAACTGCTCTGATCCTCATGCCCTTAATATTGACAGCCCTATCAAAATATAATTTTCACACGTGACTATCATCTTGAACTTTTTCTTTAGTTGAATTAATATCTTCATCAAGAAAGTAAGTTCATAGAAGCTCATAGTCATTGTCAACTTGTTTTCTTCCAAATGATTAGCCAATGCTTGAGCCTTCATAGCGGTGCGAGTGACATACACAATGTCGAAATCTATAAGCAAGATCTGCCACTTTGCCAATCTGCTTATGGGCATGGGTTGTTGAAAGATATACTTTAAAAGATCCATTCAAGATATGAGGTAGGTTATGTAGGATGAGAGATAATTCTTTATTTTTTGAGCGACCCAAGTTAAGGCTCAACATGTAAATATCCCGAAGTTTTCTAACTAATTTCGTCCTAATAATGTCAAGTATTAGCTTCTAAATTGAATTATGTTTATTACATGGGGAATTTTCAAGATTTTCATATTTAGTTATGTGGGAAATTCAATAAGCTTTTCATCGATATTAGATTCGCCCAAATCCGATAACCAGGTAAGAAGTTATCACTATTTCAAGTCCCCATCGTAAAACAGCGCCATATTAGTCAGTGGCGCGCCACGCCACAAGCAAAAATGGAAATTTTCAAATTTTAGTAGAGCTCCGCGATGTCCCCGTATCGTGCTGTCGTTTAATTTTCCAGTTGTCAAATTCCAGTGACACGAAGCAATAGCGCCGCGTCGCGCCAGGGGTCGTCCAGGTTGAGAAATTTTCACAAAAATCAAAAGACGCATCCAGGTTTAAATGAATCTTTTCCCATGATTTTAGTGCAGCCTTAAAAATGAAATTTAACCCTACATGACCTAAGGATATCATTATTCATTCTATTTTTTCCAAATTGAGTTGCTCTCTCTCAAGCCAAGAAACCCTAACTCTCAAATTCAAGGGCCAAATTGCAAGAACTCTCCATCAATCCTTCCAAATTCATTAACTCAGGTATGTCAAGTGTTGATTCATGAGTCCCTTTCACCCATGAATCTCAAGAATCTCTTTTCAAAGTTCAAGTATATGAACTTTTATGAATCCTATACTTGATTTGCTTTTGTTTATGTTGATAATGACTAATTGAATTCTAATCCATGTTTGGTGATGAATTTTATGTGGAATTAGTTATTATATGAGTAGATTCATGTGAACCCATGATTAAACCCTTGAATAGTGAAAGTAGAATTGAATCATGATGTTTATTTATTGTGAAATATTGTCTACATATACTATGTTCATTATGTGCTTGATGAATTGCCTATGTGAACTAATAAGAGAAGAAACCATGCCATGATTAGTTTATGTGCAAGTGTTTGATAAATTGTCCATGAAAATAGATTAATGCCACGATATAGTATGCAATTATGTATTCCCCATTCATGTACAAGTGATACACCCCAAGTGTTCGTTGAAATGTCTTAATGAATAAATTGTGAGTATATAGCCATTGTTGGGCTTTTAGGCTTGTATCATGATTTACATATTATGCTATCGAGTCCTGAGAGTATTTAATACCCGATAATTTAGCTATGTGCCTAGAGCCTCTGTCATGTTTTCCCGATATCCTCAGTCAATCCATGTTCAGTAGAATTCAGTCAGTCATGTGACTCAGGAAAACTCAGTAAAATCAATAATCCAAGTAATCTCAGAAAGCTCAGTACTTCAATAATCTCAGTAATATTCCGTCAGTCAACAGAACTCAATGAACTCTGTCCAGTTCGGTTCAGTTAATCATGTTCAGTGTCTATTCAGATGGGAGTAGGATTTAGTACCGAGTGAACCCAAGGATGAGGACACACACTAACAGTCGAGGGTGTGATCCTTAAAAGCAATCCTTGCGTTCCAAAACTATGTAGCCAGCATAGGTTGAGACATCAACACTGGTAAATGAGGGTTGATGAGGTGGATAAACACTGTCAGATGAGGGTCCCACCATTCTCTTTTGGGGACACTATCAGATGAGGGTCACCCACAATTTGTCTTTACTAGTGGCACGGTATTGACACCTTTTCAATTGGGGTTACAGATTGGACCCCAACCTAGCTATATTGATTTATTTAGGGCATGTAGGTTAGATGACTACTTCCCATAGTTACAGTTTCAGTTTCTGTCTCAGTAATAGAACTCAGATAGTTCTTCAAATTTCAGGACTGTCAGCTACAGTCAACTCAGAACAGTATGGAACTCAGTCAGTTCCATCAGAACCCAGACTGTCAAATACAGTCGCTCAGTATCAGTTATTTCAGTTATACAGTTATCAGTATTTCATAATGTCAGTACTCAAACTTAGTAATCGTGTTATCACGAATTCAGTTGTAGTCTCTTATTCATGCATGTATTCTGACGTTCATGTTATACAGTCAGTTAGCATTGTTTATACATTTGAATCCTTTTCATTTAACCTACCTCACTTGAATACCAGTACATTCAAATGTACTGATGCATTTATACTATGGTTTTTTATACTATAGTTTCAGAAGTACGAGCTCCAGAGCATCAGTAGCATCTCAGTACTCAACAGTCAGAGTCAGCAGTGAGTCCTCATCCTTCGAGGTTATGCGCATTATTCTATCATTCCAGTATTTAGTTTATTGCAGTAGTTGGAGTTAGTTGGGGACAGGACATGTCCCATCAACTCCTTATTCAGACAGTTAGAGGCTTTTCAGACTATTATGATTAGACAGTTATTTAAGTTATTTTGGGTATTTCATAACCCACCCCAATGTTATATTTTATCAGATATTATGTCTCAATCTTGAACCTCCTAGCCTTTCAATATTTATTTCCATATTTATACAGTATATTATTCAGTGTTCAGGTACAGATATCAGTCATGGATTAGCTTGTGGTCCTTTATGGTCATGAGCACCGTGTAGCATTTCGGGTACCAGATTCGGGGCATTACACAACGTCTTTTCTAAAAGAGTATATTTTTTCTTATAACTTGTGAACTTCTTGCTCAAATAATATATCGATTGCTCCTTTTTGCCTGTGACATCATGTTGTCCTTAAACACAACTAAAGGAATTATCCATCACTAACAGATACAGAAATAAAGGCCTACTAGGTTCTAGTGGGACCAATACTGGAGGATTGTCAAATATTCTTTAATCTTGTCAAATAATTCTTGGAACTTGTCTGTCCACTTGATAGTAGCATCCTTTTTTAACAACTTAAATATTGGTTTGTATGTAGTGGTGAGCTGAGCGATGGACCTACTTGTATAATTCAACCTTCTAGAAAAACTCATGACCTCAGTTGTATTCTTTAGAGGTGGCAATTCTCGAATAGCCTTTACCTCGAAAGGTCCAATTCAATGCCCCTACGACTAACTATGAAACCCAGGAGTTTCCCAGATGGAACTCCAAATGCACACTTGGCTGGATTGAGCTTAAGATTGTACCTTCGTAACCTTTCAAAAAATTTCTTAAATCGAGTACATAATCAACTTGAATTTTGGATTAAATAATAACATCATCAACGTATAACTCAACTTCTTTATGCATCATGTCGTGAAAGATAGTAGTAATGGCTCTTATATACATCATAGTAGTAATGTCTTTTATATACATCGCTTCTTCGTTCTTTAAAACAAATGGCATGACCCTATAGCAATAATTAACCTATGAGGTGGTGAAAATAGTCTTTTCCATATCTATTTCATCTATTAAAATTTGGTGATACCCGGCATAACAATCCATAAAAGATTGAATCTCATGTTTGGCAAAATTATCCACCAGGATATGAATGTTGGGTAACGAAAAGTTGTCCTTGGGGATTATTTTGTTCAATTCCCTATAATTAACACAAACTCTAGTCTTACCATATTTCTTTGGCATAGGCACAACATTATCCAACCATGTGGTATACTGGGCAAACCTAATTACGTTTGCATTCAATTGCTTCATGATTTCCTCAGTTCTAAAATTTCTTTACTTTTGATAGACTGACAAAAAATCAAGATATGTGGTATGTTTATGGACTACCAAATCAGTGCTCAAACCCGACATATCGTCATAAGAACAAGTAAAAACTACTTTGTATTTGAACAAAATCTGAACAATGGCATCCCTGATATTTTGTTTTGCATGAATGCTTATCTTTATTTCTCTAACTTTCTTATTGGTTCCCAAATTTAATACCTCAGTTTCATTTAAAGTAGGATTGGGTTTAGCCTCAAATTGATCCAATTCCCTTTTTATCTCCTTATCAGCCTCATCTTTATTGTATTCATCTACCTCTTAATTTGTTGATTCAAGATTAGAGAACTCTTTATGATCTAGATGTGAACTCCACATGCATGTAATGTTATTAAATCCAGCATTAGTGTACTGAAATAAAATAAAAGATAAAAATTAAAAGAGAAAGGAACAGATAGAATGTGCTAGGAAACTAGAATTTCATTAAATTGAATTGAAAAGGATATGAGGGTTAACAACAAAGCAAAGAAACTAAAACTAACTGGACTATAACCCTGAGAATAGTCTGAATGTAGAAGAAGAAGAAGAAGAAGAAATAAAAAACTACCAAGACTCCTTCTTTGTGGGGAAAAGAGTGGCTTTCCATTTAGTGAGCTTGACATTTGGGCCAAAAAACTTCACGTCTGCGGCCTTCACCCATCTGAACCATGTTTATTTCATGAAACACTTCCTTAAGACCTTGACACATTTCATCCATATTCTTATCAACAGACAAGTCTTGAGTCTCTTTCTTTTGAGATTTAGCAAAAGATTGGTGAATGTGTGGAACTGGATTTGGCAATTTCCAACATTCTTTTTTTGCTCTTTCACCTATTTTCTATCCGCTGTAGTTGGTTTAAAGCCTAACCCAAAAGTATTCTGGCTTCCACATAGATATAAAGGGTCTATAATTCCTTGCAGCGACATCCCTAATCCCTTTCTAGGGTCATAGCCATTTTGTAGCATTTTCTTAGCCACCATGATCGAAGCAGAAGAGAAATGAGGCCTTAGAATTGGCATACCTTCCACAAATAGATCATCTTGTCATAATTTAAGGGTCTGATAAATAAATGATTCACAACTTCTCTTGGCTTCAATACAAGGTACAGAAGGATCTCGATGCATGAAAAGATCATCTTCTCCATGAACAATAATTTCATGATTATCATACTAAAATTTAACCATCTGGTGCAAAGTAGATGGTAAGTCTCTGTCCATATGAATCCATGGTCTTCCTAGAAGTAGGTTGTAGGAAGTGTCCATACCTATTACCTGAAAGGTGATCCCAAAATCAACTAGTCCAATCATCAAAGTAAGATCAATCTCACCAATTGTGTCTCATTTTGCAACATTGAAATACCAACCACACACATTATTAAATTGGATTCTATCTATGTCAATTTTCAAACTTTGCAAAGTGGAAAGGGGTAAATATGCACACCTGAACCTCCATTAATAATTACCTTTTTTATGTAATATTCTTCATATTTGAAAGTTAGATGTAAATTCTTGTTGTTGTCGGACCCTTTTATAGGAAATTGATCATCAGTGAAACTGATTCTATTTACCTCAAATATCTTATGAACCATCATTTCCAATTGACAAATCATAGTTTCCTTTAGGTTGTATTCTTCATTTAAAAGTCTAATCAACGCTTGATAGTGTTCTTTAGAATGTACCAGTAAGGGCAATAATGAGATTTGTTCTAGGGTTTTCCTCATTTGATCAATAATGAGTAGTCTTGAGCCTTCATCTTCTTAAGGAATTCCTCAGCTTCTTCATCCATGATAGTCTTTTTCACCATCCCTTGATTATCATTAGGTTGTTTGGTTCTTAAATTCTTTGGAGCACAACCTCTTACCGATCGAGTCAAACCCCCTGTTTTATTTGTCTCTTCAATAGCCTATTTTCCTTTATAAGTCACAATGGTTTTTTTGTAATTCTATGGGATGGTTTTTAAGATTGTCACTAGAAGTTGTGTTGCATGCCTTATTATAACTGGCTCTATTAATTTTCTCATACTTCTTTGTTTTTTATTAAACCTTGTAGGACTACTCCTAATTGGCCATTGTTCGGGGTATCTCCTGAAGTCAACCTAATTGGCGCATTACTCTAAATGGCATATAACGCTGGACCCCTATAAGACCAATCAACACCAGATATGAATGGTATTCTACAAATGATATCTTGTGTTGGAAACCAATAGTAAGTTAAGATAATCTGATCGTCAGCGAGATTAGAGACCTTCTCCTTCCAAGCTTTTATTCTAATTGAGAGTTTACTTTTAATGGACCTTTCTTTATGAGAAGTCACACAATTTAACCTATCGCTCTGTCCTGGTGCATAAGGGTGAAAGTAAAAATGTTCCATAAATTATATTTGCAGAAAAATATTACACCCATCGAAGTATCTGACACCCCTTTTGCACTTGGTTAGTACGCGAAAGATGTCTCCAAGAATCATGGGCACAAGAGTGGGGTCATTTATTATGGTTAAAGCATGTACAACTTCTGCCAAACGAATATCAATGTTAATTTCATGCTCTGGAAGAACTAAGCATCCTAAAAATGATACCATGAAAGCAAAATTGTTGTGTTCCTTTCATTGTTGTAGGTCCCTTTTATTGTTCAATTGACCTCGGTATTTCTCAAATCCTTCCTCTCGGCCAAACCTATTGAACAAAAACTCTAAGGAAATCCAGCATTCCTCTAAACTTGCTATTTTCATTTGATTGATTTTCAGTAACTTCAAGAACTTAATCCCGTCCACATTGTTAGGGACTATAGGTCTCTTATTTCGAAGATTAGAATCTCAGCAATTGGATCCTAACCCCCATGAATCTTTTTAATTCCTTTAAAGTCAGGGTCATCTCAAAGTTTGAGAAATGGAACACAATATTATGGCGATCCCAAGCATCAATCACTTCCTCAAATACATCTCTTTTGGGATTGATTTCTATCATATGCACAAGATATCCCAAATAATCTTTCACTATCCCCTAATCATGCCCCTCCATTCATTCCATCATTGCCACAAAGATCGACAATCATTAATTTTGGTATTACCTCAACATAAAACCACCACGAACATCTATACTAATAAGTATATTCAACAAAAATTAATTTTTTATGTGCATCATATGTATATATTGTGTGTCACACGTACATCTTGTGCAACTCATGATATGACGTGCAGCGTACGTGCATCTTGTGCAACGTACTTACATCTTATGTATATTTCGTATGTCATACGTGTATCCCGTTAGTAAACTAATTTAGAAAAATGGGCTTTCAAAAAGTTGAGGCCCCAAGCCATTTCTTTATTAGTGGGTTTATGGTTGAAACGGCTATGGTTATACATAATATAATATCAAATAAAATGTAAAAAACGTTGTACATAAGTTGAAAATATACCAACAAGATATTAATAATATACAAAAATAATACATTTTTTTTTTAACACATAATATTCTACATCAAACAACCCTTAAATATATGAGGAAAGGAAGAAAAAAATCATTAAGACAGGAAGTTAGCTTTTAAAAAAGCACCACTTGGAATATAATTGAACTCATTACCTTCCCCCACCCTTATCATGAAATAATTTGATTTATGAAGTTTCTATATACTCTCCCTCTTTTTCGTTTTAGTTGTTATGATAAAACTTTGCACCCACTATATTCAACTTTCCATCTGTTCATTTTGTCATTATTTATTTTTCGTCTCTTATGTTATATTTTCTTCAAATTGGTGGTTTCTAAAATGTTATATGATTAAGAAAAATTCATTAGGGATATAGTTTATTTATATAATCCTTATTAAGTTTTATCTATTTATATGTCTATTAATCTTAGAACCATTAATCCCAAGAGTAAAATAAAAAAATTTACAGAGGGAGTATATCATTGTCTGATGCAAAAAGCAAAGAAGTTCTCATATATACACACTGTGACGCAACAGAAAGAAGGAAACAAAAGTTTCTATCTTTACTTGCACATGAAGCACCATTATGGGTTTCCTTTTTTTGGTGAAATCTTGATTTACGTTTCATTTTCAAGAACTATTTGTTGTTATAACTGTCATCTTTTCATTAAGTTATTTGAAAGCGTGTCAATTCTCTTTTACTTCGTCTAGATAAGTGTTGCTCTAGTAAAGAGAATTCTTTAAAAAAAATAAAATATTCTTTTAGGAATTTAAGACAATAATTCATGATTGTTATCAATTATATCCATATATTCCCTCTTTCTACATTTACTTATTCACTATTGACGAGACTCACACCTTAAAAAATAATAAATAATAGGGATAGTTCCATAAGTTTTTAGGAACGGATATTTTAAGTTTAAACAAACTTAGTAAAAGGCAACTAAAAAAGAAAGTCATAAAGAAGTATACAAAAATGTAAAGAATAGAAATGTGTATTGGAAAATATTATAGTCCTTCGCATGCGGCATTAGACGTTTTCTCTGTCTAATTATCAAAGTTTTGGATTGATAAATGTCATTATCACCTAGTAATGAAGATAGAATTTTTATTAAAGAGATTCGAAATATAAAAAGTAAACACACAAAGAGGTTAAAAGGGGTTCAATATTATATATACGTAAAAAAATTTTTATCCATATATAAACGGTGTAATTTTCACTGAAAGGGGTTTCGTCCGAAACCATTTGCCCTCTGTTAACTCTGCCTCTGCTATCGTCCCTTCTAAATTTTTAAGCATTATTTAAAAGGGTTTAATCAAAATTTTTAGAAATAGAATAGTAACGTTTATATTATGATACTCGCTCTGTTCACTTTTTTACGTGTTATGTTTGAAATTGATGCATTTATTAAGAAAAAAATGATGACCTGACTATTTTATTATACTACTATTAATCGATGGTATATGTCTTGAAAAAATAATTTGAAGAATAAGTAATTAATACAGAGAATAAAATATTCTATATTATTAACTCACTGAAATTTTAGTGTATTGATCTAAATTATGAAGCTTGTATCCACGCATATTGTATAGGAAAAAGATTTACTTAATAAATGTAATAAGGAATGAAAATACTATTTATGAGATTTTGTAACACCCTGCATTTTCAGGCTAGAGTTTGAACTGTCCTTTCCTATGTATATAGACCCAAATTTGATGATTTCTATTTAGATATAAATGTGAATAACAATTCTATAGTGAGTAAACATCTTTGAAGATGAATATAAGTAATGAAAATCTTCTAGCTCAAAGTTAAGTTGAGCATTTTCCTATCGATTGAATTTTAGTTGATGATTTTTCTTGGGTCAAATTTCAATAACCATTACTCCTAGAATATAAAGAATTTTGTGGCCCATTATATATTAAATTAAATCCCTTTTAGTCTTCTTTCCAATGAAACAGACCATTTGTCAATCTGAGTTCTGAATCAAAAGTTATGGTATTTTAGCGAGACACAATCAAAGGTGTGTGATTGGGGTTGCGAGGCAATGTTGGAGCATCGAATTTGGGGTCGTGAGGCAAATCTCTTGCTTTGAGTTTGGGTCCACGGCACAATGCTTCTTTCAAGACATTAAAACACATTTTTCTCACTTTAAATCAAGGGCAAAATGGTTCTTTTACACCCCCCATAACTCCCCCAATCCATCATATAACCCAAGATTCATCCCAAAACTGATTGAAAACCTCAAACCCCCATTTTCTTCCTCTCAGGAGCACCAAAGAGGGATCACTAAATTCTAAAGCTTGTATATTCCCAACTCAAGGAATTTCTTCAATGTTCCTCCGTCAAAAGGTATGTGGCACTATCCTAACTCTCATGGGAGTAAGTTTAACGTTTTAACAAGTTTTTAAGACATATATGTAAGTATATGTAATGGGTTTTTAGAAACAGTTGAAGAGCATGCATCATGAAATCATTTGATGAAAGTATGTATTTATTGTGGGTTTTTCCCATAAACTTGAATTATATTCATGTGTATATATGTTATGTGCTTCGAGAATTGGTACGAGGGAAAGATTTGTGAAATTCCCTCTCTCATCATGAAATTTATTTGACTTAACTTGTTATGGATTGTCAAATACATAAATTAAAAGCTTGAGATTAAATGCTTTACTATGATTTATGGATTGACATTGTTTATGATATAATGAGAGGGTGTTCTCTTGATTTATAAATGCTCTTAGTGTTAAATAAAAGAATTGAATGTGATTGATGAAAGACATGGCCACCTTATGCTAAATCTTTGAAAAGAAAGTGTCTTTGCATAAGTTTTCATGTGTCTTGAAATAAGAACTCTCTTGTGAAATGTAAATCTTTTAGTGGTCATTAGTTTGTTTTTGAATGAGAGGGGCTATGGATTTGATATGATATGATATGGCTTGCAAATCTGGGTATGATGATACCTTTATGGAGTGCCCTTAATATGAACGAATTGAATATTTTGAGCATTAAGCCTAGTTTTAAGAGGCTAAAATTGGTCTTAAAGAGAGTCATATAGTTACCCGAGAAAAACATGAGTTGAAAGACTCATCGCTGAAAATAGTATTTTACTAGCGCGAGATTATGGTACCTTGCTTTGTGATCTTGTGTGCCTTTGATTCATGCCATCCAAAATTAGGACTATGTTTAGAAACCCTGCTTTGTGATCTTATGCACTACCATGATATGTTGATTATTTGATTGGCTAATTATGGTACCCTGCTTTTTGATCTTGCGTACTCCCCCTACCGAAACTCCGATTCTTGTGGAAAACTTAGATTGGGGGCTTGGACGATGAGTTAATGGTGGATCCCATATAGTTTATGGGAGTGTAGAAATGTAAGATATACCATATAGCTCAGAACTAAAGCAAAAAGTCAAGTTTATGTTTGCAAGAATGATTTAAAGCTCTTTAATTATGCCCATGTTCTTTTATATATATATATATATATATATATATATTATTCAAAATTTATTTCACAATGCTCTGAATTATTTACATGAAATATATGTTATTTTTGGATTATTTTGTATACCAATACTTTTCAAGTATTGACCCTCAAAATACAGGGTTCTGAGGCACAATTCCGTGGTCCATCACATTAGTAGAACACTTGGGATGATAACAGAGTTGGTGAACCATCCATTTTTTGGAAGGAATTTATTCATATATGACTTCTTTTAGTCTATGGTCCAGCCAGGGGCCTTGTCCTGACCTAGACAGTTAGTATTCAGTAAAGGCTTCATGAACGAGATTTGGATATTGTACTTTCATATCATTAGTGACATAACTTGATTATGAGACTTCCTAAATTTTATTATATCTTCCACACCTTGATTTAGGTATGAATTATGATTATGATAGTATACTAAGGGGTCTCTCGAGCCTTCGTGGTTTGAGATGTCCGTTGTGGCCAAGGACTCGGCTTGAGTCGTGATAAGCTTGGTATCATAGCCCAATTCATGGTCCCATGGTATCTACGAAGCTGTGTCTAGTACAATCTTACTTATGGGTATGTTATGCACTACACTTATAATCAGGAGGTTACGAGCATTTAAGAGATATTTCCTATTCTTTCATACTCTAGTTTGGGCTATAATGTCGACCATTTGAAAGCTATCCAAATTCCTTCCTTACTCTAATTTTAATAGTTGTGTCTCATTGTCGAGATGATATAAGTACAAAAGTTTAGAGTTAAAATGATATGGTCCTTTTCGGTTGAGTCATTAGAAAATTATGAAATGGTACAAAGACTTAAAAGGAGTCCATTAGTGAATCAAAGTGTATTGACTCAAGTATATACTCCTCTCTATATCAATCATGCATCTGAGCCTAAGGTAAGAAACGTATTCAGTTCCCATCAAAGGTTTTATCATAGATCTCTCGCTTAAGGGTAAAGAGATGTATCAGAATGTTGGAACAATATTTCCACCCGAGAGGTAAATAAGTTAAGGTGTCATAACCTATGAGTAGTAAGGTGATCACAGAGTTAGTGCTATGAAGCCATAAGTTTAGAAGTTAGAGTGAAGGTAACTTTTGAGTAGAAATGCTATTTTTAGCTGTATAATCTTTAAGTGAAGAGTGGTATGCACTTTTATACTGATTGGCTAATATTATATCAAGATTTGTAGATTGTATGGTAGTATGTGGAGGAAGTGATTGGCTATGATAATTATTTATTTAAAATAGGGAAGGAGCTCAGGATGGATAGTTATGGTGGTTGTAAAATCAATTATAGGTTGTGAAAGGAAAGATAGTGTGGCTAATAATTTATAATTTAGACTAACTTGGGAAAATCTAGACTCATTGGTGTTTATAGAATTTTTAAGGTAGTTGTGATGCATATATGGAGAAGTAGATCTAATGTGAGAAAGTATAATATGATAATAGATCGTAATGGGTTATGTTATAAGAATAATATCGTTTATCCTTATTATGTGATAAAATCCTTCCTGACTCTTTTTTTCGCTAGTGGTGCTAAACTAGTATAATGTGTGAGAAGACGTGCAGTAAATTGTGTAGAAACGATGTTGTGAAGAATATGTGTTTGTAGGTCGTGGTTAAGTGAGATAAGGAATTTAGGTTGACATTCTAATTTGATAGAGTAGTATATGCTTCATTGGCGGTACATGATTGATGATAGACACTAAGTTTGAACTTAGATATGGATTGTGGTGATAAGAATGTTAACTTAAGAATAATGATGAATGTATTGTGGGAATGAATTAATAGGCTTGACATAATGTGATGTGTAAAGGATCTTAGGTTGATAACTTATGAAGAGTTTGAGTGGATAATTGTGATATATGTGAGGACTAGTGTTGATGCAATGAAATTGTAGCACCATGGGAGTTTGGGGACTAATGCATTAGGGGAAGTTTAAGCATGGAAAATAGGATAGGCATCGCGAAGGGGTGGGTTCGCGTTGGCTTCACGTCGCGAAGGTGCCCACGAGGGCTTACTGCCTTAGCTTCGCATTGGGCTTCGTATTGCGAAGCTGTTTCTTTGCATGGGACATTGCGCCACAAAGATGGAGGTTTGCCTGGGGCTTCACATCGCGAACCTCCCTCTTTTCATCAACGAGAGTTTGTTTTAAAAGTATATTAAGGTTATTTTGGTCCTTTTATGTCCTATAAACCGTTCAATCTTTTTATAACCCTCTTTTAATTCTTACAACTTTTGTTTTCTCTCAAAAGGGTCTCTCTTCATTCCCAAACTAAGGTTGTAAGGCAATCAGGTTAGAGTTCAAGATTGGAGACTGGAGAAGGTTAAGAGTAGTGTCCCTGGGAGGAATGTCATAGCGAGAAGTTATTATTTTTCCTATAATAGTGTATTAGGGAGAGCCTAAAATCATGTATATAGTGCTACCCCCTCCGTTGTGTTGAGAGTTGTTGTTATAGATTTGATGATAGGATATGTCCTCAAGTCTAGGATTGTGACTTTGATATAAGGGGGAGATGATGGACAAATGTAGTACTTGAATTTTCTCATGGTGGCAAGTTTCAGGGAAGATTCATATTGAATCTATTCCCATTCTAGCAAACTCCTCCTACTTCAATCTAAGAGGACATCTACCAATGTCTCATGTATTCAAGTCATGCCAATGCCCAAGGTACGAATTATTTATGCAACATTTGTACATGTTTTGACCTCCAAACTAGAAGTAATAATGTCCCTCAGCAATTTAAACTTTCAAGTAAGTTCTATATTATGACGTTCATGATCCATAAATTCATGTCTCATATCATGCTTAGTTTTAAGTAAATATGCTTTCTATGTATTACTGATTCATTTTATGTCGGGATTAGCCAAAGTGATAAAGTTTATGCAAAATCATGACTATCTCAACACTGAAAATAAGAAGCAATAGGTTCAAGCAACAATTCTTGTCATATTCGTTGAATATATGAATTCTGGCTTTATGTTATACAACTCATGAAATATGCGCTCATGTTTTTCATTATGGCCAGTCCTAAGAACTCATGTTGTGTTGTGTTTATTCCCGAACTCTCTATTTATGATCTAGCCATTTGATATTTGAAGCATTTCGTGCCTATTATATCGTATCTTACATCTCATGCCCCACCTTGAGTAGTATAATAAATATCAGTTATATTGAATAGTGTTACTCTCATTAATGATGCTTACGATCTAGTCCTTCATTGACCGTCCATATTTTAGTATGATAGTGGTTATCGAAGCGTTGTAATGTTTTAGATAAGGGAGTAGATGTTCTTGAATGTGAAATTTTTTGGTGTGATTACTCAAGATAAGGTTATAGGTAAAGAGAGAATAGGGAGATGAACTTTCACTTGGGGAAATAGTTAAGAAGGAGATATGTGGCAAAACTATTTGTGAGAGTGATTGAAGTTGCTAGTTTTTAGTGGAGAGATCCATAAAGCGTGTGTAGTAAGAATACGCTTGAATGTTGTGATTGATGAATACACAAGCCAATGTGCTATGTGGTTAGTACTTCTTGTTTTAAGACCTGAGGTTGTTTGATCATAGTGATAAGGTGAAGTAATTTTCTTAAATATATGCAGAGTATAGGATCCCGTAGCTTAAGCCAGCACCTTTTAACTCTGGGTTAGACTGTAAAATGGAAGTACTATGTAGTCGGACTTATACTTTTTTCGTTATATATGTCGTGGGGGGGGGGGGGGGGGGGGGGGGGGGGGGGGGGGACTATAAGTTGGAAATAATGAAGTATGTTGTCCATGGTAGAATGCATAGTTGAGGAGCGTTGTTAAACTTAAGAGACTATCGCTGTATCATGTAAGATGCAGAGTACCTCTATTCCTATGTCCCGAGAAATATTACTTCATGTTTAGTACCAATGTAAATCAGCACCTAGGGTCACCAAACAAACTCATACCTTAGGTTGTGATGATTATGATCCATAGAACTCATGTGCAATGTCATCTCTATGTCAATTCTCATTATCTTACGCTGTGTGCTTACACGATTCACTTGGTAATGTCATGAATCTCTTCCTGAAATGTCTATGTATGTTTCGTTGAGGGAAAATTCCTAATGTGAGATTACGACCTTTTTGTCCTACTTCTATAGCTTCAACAAGTTCCTACCCATCATTCGAGGATGAATGATCCCAAGGGGGAGATAATGTAACACCCCGTATTTTTGAACTGGAGTTGGAACCGTCCTTTTCTATGTATATAGACCCGAACCCGATGATTTCAACTTATATATAAATGTGAATAACAATTATATATTGAAGGAACATCTTTGGAGATGAATATAAGTCATATAAATCTCCTAGCTCAAAGTTAAGTTGAGCATTTTCCTATTGATTGAATTTTAGTTGACGATTTTTCTCGGGTTAACTTCCAGTGACTATTACTCATATAATGTAAAGAATTATGTGTCTCGTTATATATCAAATTAAATTCCTTTAAGTCTTCTTTCCAACTCAACTAACCATTCATCAATCTGAGTTCTGAATTGAAAGTTATAAGTATTTTAGTGAGACATAACCTAGGATGCAGGATTAGGGTCGCGAGGCAATGTTGGAGCTTCGCAAGGCAAAGCTCTTGCTTTGCGTTTGGGTTCACGGTGTGGACCTTCTTTCCTAAAATTTAAAACATATTTTCCCCATCTTTAATCAAAGGCAAAATGATCCTTTCACCCCCCCCCTCCTTAACTCCCAGATCCGTCATATAACCCTAGATTTGTCCCAAAATTGATTACAAGCATTAAACCCCCATTCTCTTCCTATCAATAGCACCAAGGAGAGATTACTAAATTCTAAAGCTTGTAGATTCCCAACTCAAGGATTTTCTTCAATATGTTCCTCCATCAAAAGGTATGTGGAACTATCCTAACTCTCATGGGCATAAGTTTAATGTTTTAACAAGTTTTAAAAACATATATGTCAGTATATGTAATGGGTTTTTGGAAACCGTTGAAGAGCATGCATCATGAAATCATTTTGATGAAAGTATGTATCTATTATGGGGTTTTCCCATAAACTTGAATTATATTCATGTGTATATATGTTATGTGCTTCGAGAATTAATACGAGAGCAAGATTTATAAAATTCCCTCTCTCATCATGAAATCTATTTGACTTAACATATTATGGGTTGTTCAGATACATGAATTAAGAGTTTAAGATTAAATGTTTTACTATCATTTATGAATTGCCATTTTTATGATACAATGAGAGGGTGTTTTATTATTTTATAAATGCTCTTAGTGTTAAATGAAAGAATTAAATGTGATTGATGAAAGAGATGGCCACCCTATGCTAAATCTTTGAAAAAAGGAGTGTTTTGCATAAGTTTTCTTGTGTCTTGAGATAAGAACTCTCTTGTGAAATGTAAATCTTTTGGTGGTCATTAATTTATTTTTGAATAGGAAGGGCTATGGATTTGATATGATATGATATAGCTTGCAAGTCTAGGTATGACGATACCTATTATGGAGTGCTCTTAATATGAAAGAAATGAATATTTTGAGAATTAGGCATGGTTTCAAGAGGCTAAAATTGGGCTTAAAGTGATTTAGATGGTTATCAGAAGAAACCACGAGTTGAAAGACTCATTGCTGGAAATTGTGTTTTGCCAAAGTTGGATTATGGTACCTTGCTTTGTGATCTTGTGCGCCTTTGATTCATGTCATCCTAAATCGATACTATGGTTAGGAGCCCTGCTTTGTGATCTTGTGCACTACCATGACATGTTAATTTAGTTGGGGGATTGTGGTACCTTTCTTTGGGATTTTGCATACTCCCCTTACCGAAACTCCGATCCTTGCGACAAGCTTGGATTGCGGATTTGGCCCACGAGTTAATGGAGGATCCCATATATCTCGTGAAAGTGTATAAATGTAGGGTGTACCATCTAGCTCAAAACTAAAGCAAAGAGTTGAGTTTATGTTTTCGCAAGAATATTTTGAAGCTCTTTAAATATGCTCATGTTTACACACACACACACACACATATATATATGTATGTATGTATGTATGTATGCTAAATTGATTTCGCAATGCTCTCAATTAAATATATGTTTTTTTTGGATTGTTCTGCATGCCAATACTTTTCAAGTGTTGACCCTCAAAATATAGGTTCTGAGGCACAATTTCGTGGTTCATCATATCAGTAGAACACTTGGGATAATGACAAAGTTGGTGAACCATCCATCTTTAGGAAGACTTTTATTCATATATTGACTTCTTTCAGTCTATGGTCTAGCCAAGGGCCTTGTCCCGGTCTAGACAATTAGTATTTAGTAGAGGATTTATGGATGAGATTCGGATATTGTACTGTCATAACATTAGTGACGTAACTTGATTATGAGATTTCCTAAATTTCATTATATCTTTCTCACCTCGATTTAGGTATGAATTATGCTTATGATAGTATACTAAGGGGTCTCTCGGGCCTTCGTAATTTGAGATGTCCGTCACAGCCAGGGCCTGAGCTCGGATCGTGACAGATTTGATCCCAATACCTATATGGCCAGGGGCGGACCCATGTGGTTTCAAGTGAGTTCAACTAAATCAACTTCATTCAAAAGTTTTTTATTTATATAAGAAAACTTAGTACAAAATTGACTATAAGGATTTATTTGAACCCACATGGTATGGCGCATTGTGGCTCAGTGGTTAAGGGGGTTCAATTTTCATAATTAGTACCCAAATTTTTACCCCTACATTTTGACTGTACATTATTATTTATTGCCTTTGGTGTAGATATGTACTAGACACAAGAGTCCGTATTTGTGCTACTTTCTGGTTTCCATTTATATGATACAGATAAATTTTGGACAGTAAACCAAATTTTTTTAGGATCTTTAAATATTTTAAAGTTTTTTATGGTATACAATACTTTTTATATAATTTTTAGACAATACATGTTACTTTCATTGTTTGAATTTATGTGTCATTAATGTAATTTAGAGAGTTAATCAGATTTTCTATATAATTTTTAGATGTTTGTATGGTCTTTAATTATTTTAAGTTGTTAATTATTGAAATTTATAGTATTTTTACATAATTTTTAGATAATATATGTTGTTCTCTCTATCACAATTTATGCGACACTGATGGAATTTAGAGAGTCGGCCGAATTTCTTAATATAGTTTTACATTTTTGAGTTGTTAATTATTGTGATTTATAGTACTTTTTGCTATTTTCAAATAATATGTGTCACTGCTATTATGTGATTATGATAGTGTATGGAGAACCAATAAAATTTTTTATATGTCGATAATATTTTAAGTTGTTAATCATTGTGATTTATGATACTTTTTAGGTTATTTTTAAATAATAAATGTTACTTTCTCTATCCCAATTTATGTGGCTAATAAAGTTTTGAGAGTCAATAAACTTTTTTTTATGTCCTTCAAATATCTTAAACCGTTTTATTTTAATTTATAGTAACTTTTATGTAACCATTATAAAGATGTACATGGTGGTTTTTAGGTTGATGGAATACCGTGTACATGGAGATGAAATTTCGGTATTCCCTCGACATAAATCGTTAAGGTAACTTTTATGTAACCATTATAAAGATATACATCTTTACGAATAATTACGGTATCCCCTGTGCCGAGTCTCGCTAGGTCAAGTATGCATGGTGCAGATAAAGCAAAGCCTAATAGGGATAGCTACGTCTGAGTTTCAAATCTACTAGGTTTACCCTGATGGAGATGAGTGTCTAGACTGGCTTATCCGAGTGGACCAATCAAATCGGGGAGGACCAGTTTACCGGTAGCAGAACTATTCTGATTTTGCTATTGGTCTACCCCACCTAACATGTGTGACTAATATTCCTTAAACCAGTAACTTAACTTAACACTGGTTCGTCTCAAATAGAAGATTTTGTGGAGTATAGCCTCACGCACAGTAAATAATGGTAGGTATATTAGAGACACAGAAGGGTTCACGAGAGAAGACAACTTATATTTCAGTTCAAATAGATCAAAGCGACAAGCAAGTAGATAAATAGAACATTTAGGCAATAAATACAGTGTCAAAAATTGAATAAAGCCAAACAAGTCAATATAAAAGCTTGAATTCTGGTTATCCCCAGCAGAGTCGCCATCAGTCACACCCCTATTTTTATCATCCCAACCCCGCTTAGGAATTGGTTTTAGAGAAAAATAGGTTTTTTCAATTAAAGAGACATTTTGAAAAGGGATTGTTTATTTTATAAATTCGCCATTTAGAATTGAATTTAGGTGTTCCAAGTCACCTTATTGAATCCCTATTCAAAAGAAAATGACTCTTAATTTTTGGTCTGCAAGTTAGAAATTCGGATAAGGAACTCGATTGATCTACGGGAAGGTATGAGGCACCCCTCGAGTCCTATGGTTCTTGCTCGGTCGCTTTAATGACTTATGTCTGGCTTAAATTAATCATTTGAATTTATAATATTTGTTATCCTGAAAGTGACTTCTATCCTACTTTTTTATTTATTTATATATATTTGAAACCGTCTTATTATATTAATGTGTGGCTTATCGGTAGCAGTACTTTCTAGTTTTACCACGAGTTTTGATATATTTCTCGCGCTTTTGAGGTATTTATGAATTATTTCCATTTTCCCCAAACCTAAATAAGAATCTAACATGTTTAAAAATCTACCCATCCCAATTAGATCGGCTTTAAAATGGTATGCTAATTTTATTATAATCCAATTTCATCGTTAACTTTCACTTGTATTAAACTTATTAATTTTATCTCACGAATCTAAATTTTATCTTTTCGGGTAAATTTTCCTTTAGATAATGAATTTTGAAAGTTAGTTTGAGACTTAGACTAACTTTCTCACATTCTAGCTGATATTAACAATTAATTTGGGGTTATAAACATTAATTCTAAGCCCAAAAGTGCTTCCCAAGAGAGTGCCCAACTCAAAGTCGATACGAACTAGGTTATTGCAGTGATGAAGATTTTGTGAAGAACGAAGTTCATGCATGTGATGTGAAGAAGGCGAATCAAGTGAAGAAAATCAAGCCAAAAGGAGAGATTTGTTGGGTTTTTTGCCCTGATTTTCTTACCCAAATTAAGTTCTTACATTTTCTTGTAAGGAAAATAAAAGTAACCATAAATACTTTTACTTTTTCTAAAAGAAAAATATAAAATTTTCCATATTTAGCTAACCTCTTTCTTGGAGGAAAGATTTTGAAACTCTATAAATAGAGACCCCTCTTCTCATACAATAACACAATAGCATCCAAAATATAGTCTTTCAAAGAATCTAGTTTATGGGGAGATTTTTTCTCTCATTAGTTTGTGTTTTTAAAATATTAGGTTTTATAATATGTAGGCCAATTGACCAAAAATATAATAATTTTATGCTTTTTTGGTATTGTTTTCTTTGTCGTCTGATTTATAATTTCATGGTTTGCAAACTTTAAGCTTTCGCGTGACGTCCTCTTGATTTCGAACCCAACAAGTGGTATTAAAAAAAGAAAAATAGACATGGGCTGACCTTTTTTTAAAAAAATGGCCCATAATTTAAAAGGTGTACAACTTTAGCCAGTCGGCCCAATTTAATTCCTCTCTTTAGCCATTTGGCCCAATTGGGCACACGCAGTCTCTATACTCAATTGATACACTTTTATACCACATTGATACACTTTTATATTATATTGATACACTTTTTAAAAAAGAAAAAAGATATTCTATGCAAGTACATGCAGTGCCTATACCCAATTGATACTCTTTTAAACCATATTGATACACTTTTATAGTACATTGATACACTTTGATACCGCATTGATACACTTTTACACTAGATTGATACACTTTGATACCACGTTGATACAGTATATATACCACATAAATACACTTTTTATAGAGAAAATTTGTCCAAGCATATATAGTAATTCTTTATTCGGGAATTTGTTAACTTCACCTAAAATTTTGTGAAAATTTGTGCAAGCATATACAAATTTTACTAAACCCTGTATCCATACTGTCCAAACATTCCTTAATTTTTTTTATTAAAAAGAGAGAGATAGCAAAAAAAAAAAAAAGTCAAAATGCTGCTATAGTGTTAACTCATATGAAAAGAGATAGAACAATTATGGGTGGACGTGTATTTCATGTTTTTATTTCCGTGATCGCATTTGAAAAAATAAATAGGTGGACAGAGTGGACTTTTCTAAAAAAAAATTAAAAATTAGCAACATTAAAAGAAAAAAAATAGTGAAAAACAAACAAAAAAATAGGAACAAAGAGAATGTAACCTGTAAAATAATTGACATTATAAATTAAACAATAAATAAGAAAAAGACAAAAAAAAAAAGAAAAGTATAGTAGTAGCGACAGAAAAGTCTAAATTGCTATTTATTGGAATTGCTAAATCAATGATAAAATGAGTGGAAATATTTTAGGTAAGGTGACATTTACGTCCTTTGTGTGAATTAATTTGGGGTTATTAATATTAATTCTAAGCCCAAAAGTGCTTCCCGAGAAAGTGCCCAACTCAGAGTCGATACGAACAAGGTTATTGAATTATCGACCTACCCGCGACATCCATGAAAGCATCATATATGAATTCAAGTAGGAAAACCTTATTGTACAAATCCTCTAATAAAATATGCAACATAGAAACATATAGGAAAAAAACATTGGTTGGAAAAAAAAAAAAGAATGAAAAAAAAAATCGTAACTTAAACGGAGAAAAGAAAAAAAAATCTTTTTTTTTTTTTCGATATGAACTTTTCACCAATTTCACATCATTTCTTTTAATATTTAAAATATCAAATAAGGCAAACTAATCATACAAATTTGCAATTAAACAATGCAGCTAGCAATTCAATTACATACTTCTCGTCACTGAATCTTTTAAGCTAAACTCAAAAATTATGATTAGAAAATATTAAATAATATTTAATTTCATTAAACATGGCAACATACATGTCGTAACTAGAAGTTCTATATTAAAATATACATGCATAATTTTTGATGGATTTGGACTGTACTTAAATTAAGCATGAAATAACAAACTAATATAACTTAAGAATAAAATAACAAACTACGGCTGTTATGCTAATTTTATACTAGTTCTAACGATAATAAATCTGAATGCACTTCATATAGTATGACGATAACAAATAATAATACGTTAATTTCATGCATAATTCAAGTAACTTTGTGATGTTTGATTTAGGTATTATATAGTCGCGAAATTAAAACATACAAAGGAATTTGAAGACTTCCTCTTACAAAGATTGGCTAACAAGAAACCCCTACAATCTAACAATTTTTTAAAGTTAACAATAGCTAACCATCAAGAGCCACGAACTTGAAATAACGAACAAAACCTCACAACACACACACACACACACACACATATATATATATATATATATATATGCCCAAACTATTACATATCTCCTTCTCTGAGACAAAATCCAGATCAGATACCCCAGTACAACTTACAAAAGGAAACTGGAAAGATTATTTTTT
>NC_061116.1:184901539-184907474 GCF_002878395.1 Capsicum annuum
CCAACCAAACGAAAAACTAAACTATAATTTGAAAATAAAATAAAATAGGTCCATCCCTAAAGCCTACATTAGTAGAAATGGATAAAGACTTCAAGTATACGCTGTTTCTCCACCACCTTGTGATAAACATATATAGTACAACTATTTCAAACCCCGAAAGAGGAAAGAGTTTCAAAAATACTAAACTTGTTCCAGTCTCAGTTTTGATCCTATATATAAATGATAATTCTCATTCATCAAGAAGAGATCAGAATTACTTTTGACACCATAATTGTATACCACTGTCTCGTATAATCGAAATCTAACTACTTAAATTCGACAAAGGAATCTGTTAAATCTAGATATATGTACAAAGTCTAAGAACTTGGGAACTTAAACGTACAATTCACATAAAAATTAAGGACACATAATCAAACCACCACACATACTAAATAATGCATGAAACCATTTGAACATCTTCATTCATACTCTGATTCACGATAAAACTTAGACAATAAGAAGTGTAGGATCGGATAAAAACCTATATAATGAACCAAAATAAAAGAGAAACTCTAACGTTGTCACTGGAAACTCGAACGGAAACCCGAACTCAACTTGTAACTCTTTTCCTCCCTTTTTTTCTGTATTTGCTTTCTTTCTCTCTTAGTGCATTTTTTTCGCAAACTGTTTTTTTTCCTTCAATTGTTGTTTTCCAGTGTTGTATGTTCTCTCCGCTCTCCTCTCTTCTTTTGTTTTTCTAATCTCCTTTGTTGTATGTGTGTCCTCCCCTTTTTGTGTTTGCTGTGCTTGTATAGATATATAGTAGTGTGTTGTGTGTAATTGACATGTGTGTGCATGTGTGGGAATAGTGGGGAACGAGGAAAGGTGAGGTGAGGGATTGGAGTGTTTTATGAAATATGGGTGAGGATTTACGTGTGTGTTGGATGAAAAATAAGATTGTGGGAGGAGGTTGGAATAGTTGAGGGTTCTTTTCCCCCCTTTTCCCCAAATTAATGATTTAAATAAAATGGTAAAATTTATTTAAAACTAATACAATATAGATAGGTTAAATAGTTAGTCTTAGAGATATGTCTAAGAAATATTAATATCACTAGATTATTTATTAAAAGTTAAAACGAGAAAAAATATAGTTTAGAAAAATTTCTCTTTTTTTGGGAAATAAAAATAAAAACTTATTTTAAAATGTAACCCTATTTTTTAATACTTTTCAAATCTTTTAAAGAAAGCATAGCAAAATAAGGTAAAAATACAAAATATCTATATTAGACATACAATAAATATTTAAATACCTAAAACAATGTAAAATCTTAGGTTTGGTAAAAAATTAGGTGTTTACTGAATGTCACTCTTTGCTTGAGAACATGAACACTTTTCAAAAAAAGAAGTAAACATGACTAATTTTTGATCTAACCATTTATTTAATAGTATGAACATAAGTAATATGATAGAGGTGTGACCGAGCCCTGGCTTTGGGCAACCTACATATCTCGAGTTATAAAAGAATCAGGTCACGTGTAGTTTAATGAGTATAGGAATAGAAGGATGAGTTAGAAAGTCGAGTGAGGTCCTATCGAGGTTCCCATCCATGACTCCTTTTATTACATCATGGAAAAGAAAAAAATGAAACTAGAAAGGAAAAATACAAGATCCTATTATTCTACTTGTCTTAATTCTCTTGCTTTAGATCTTCTTTTTGGATCTCCAATTATCGTCTCACCTTCTTCTAGTGGGTACCTTGATCTCAAAATTTAATCTTGAAGTTAGGATTTGAGATTTGAACTTGAAACTTGGATTGAGTTGTCGATACTCCTCCAAAGGACAGGTCATAGAATATTCTTGGATGCTTGTTCTTTTGATCAAAAGCTAAGAAGATGTTTCTTGAGATGTTGAGCCACTATATATGCAAAGCTGACTCTAACTATCTTCTAATACAAAATTCAAGCCAAAAACAAGGAAATCAAGAGAAAACCAACAATATAGAAACAAAAATGCCTCACACGGCTTCACTAGAACAAGATGAACATCAATAAGGTTACAAAGATTACAAGCTAGTTACTTGACATACAATATCCTAAAGTCCAAGAATCCTAATATGTTTCAAATAAAAGGACCCTAAGAATAGAAGATATCAACATCAAGTTCTTACTTAGACCAAGAGGAACTCAAGCACCTCAAAACCCAAGTTTCTAGCCAAAGCACAACAAAAGTGTCACTACACTTTATAGTCAAGAGAGAAGAGAGAGATATCTAAAATATTACAAGTCTTGTAAGAATGTAAATAATGAACTAAAGACCAAAAATAGTCCTAATATGTTCTATTTATATTACATCACAAAATAAGTGGCAAATGACCATCTTGTACTTGTTCTTTGGAGTGTAAATTTATTACACTTTAAGTCTCTCTTCACACTTCAAAATATGTAATCCCGTAGATGAATTTATAACACACTCACACACAGCCATATTCATGAACATGCCTTGGAGTTTTTGTAACTCTCGAGCTTGACTACGTGTGAATGGTCATGAGCTTGGTGTACCTTTATCATCCTTTCCATCTTGAAGGGAATTTGACCTAAAATTCGGTGGTTATTCATTCTCAACCGTGGTAATGGGAGAAAGATCACCTATGTTGAAGGTATTGTGCACTTGATACTACGAAGGAAGGTCAATCTTGTATGCATTGTCATTGATCCTTTCAAGCACTTGAAAAAGATCATCACCCCTCGGCATCAACTTGGTTTTCCTTTGTGATGGAAACCGGTCTTTTCTCAGGTACACCCAAACCCAATCTCTCAATTCAAGAACATCCCTCCTTCTCCCTTTGTTGTCTCTCTTAGCAATCTCTTGATTTTTTCTCTCAAGTCGTAGCCTCACTTTCTCATGCAATTTATTTATGGTTTCGGCTCTCCTACTTCTATCTAAGCTTATCATAAGATCACTTGGCAAAGGTGTTAGATCCAAAGGGTTAAGGGGGTTGAGGCCGTATACACACTCAAAGGGTGGCATACCCGTACCTGAATATATAACACGATTGTAAGCAAATTCAACCAAAGGTAGGTGATACTCCCAAGAAGTCATTTTACCTTTAACCATTGAACGTAGCATGGAACCGAAGGTTCTATTCACTACTTCTATTTGGCCATCGGTTTGTGGGTGGTTAGAGGTGGAAAATAACAACTTCATACCAAGCCTACCTCATATTGACCTCCAAAAGTGACTAAGGAACTTAAAGTCCCTATCACTCACAATGGTCCTCGGAACACCATGTAATTTGATAATATTTTCAACAAATGAAAAGGCCACACTAGATTCATCTTCACTTTTAGAGCATGGAATGAAATGTGCCATCTTAGAAAACCAATCAATGATAACGCTTAACTTACACATCAATTTAGTGCAAGACGGTCGTCGTCAATATATTTACCCAAATTTTGGAGTCAGGGTCAAATCCACAGGGAATAATGTTAGTGGCGATTAAAGTAATTTGAAACTATAGCTACAAGTTGAATTTAAACAACTAGCATGAAAAGATAAAATGGGGGTTTTTGGAGATTAGCAAATAATTGTTGGTCACTTTAACTTCAGTGTTTGTAATCAAGAGTTTATGGAAAAACCAGAATTATGTTCACTTAGGTTTCGGTACTTGACAGATGATAATGGTGGTTCAAGATTCTCACAGTAGGTAGGACAACAAGTTATCTTTATCGAAGTTATGCCTAAATGTCTCTCGACCTACTTAAACATTTAATTACCTAATCCTCTCGGACTTAGGAAATTTATATTCATGACCATATTTTACCTTAGGTTAATCAACCTTGTTACAACGTCAATTATTAAAAGGAAGTTTTTTTAGTGCTTCTAAGTCCCTATTAATAATTCACTTCCCACTATATTTGATTTCTTTCTCAAGCAAATCAAAGCAGGTATTATCTATCGTTTCCAACCAATATACGATAATTGAAACCTCAGAATTGTCAAGGAGTCCTACCACCTTTTGAATCTTGAACACTCAGCACCTTATCAAGACTTAACCCTAGATCCTATAATTCAGGTTAAAGGAATTTAGCCGCTCATGATGTAATAATCGAAACAGCTAGTTATATTCATGATTTGAAAGATAAACTTACCACAAGATGAATAGAAACTAGAGATTCTCAGATTAGATCACAATATTAATCCCAAAATAATGATGATAATATCTTCAATATAATTGTTTGTTCAAGTCAAGAAACTACAGAGAGAAAATATCAAAAATACGTGTCTCAATACTCAAGTTTGGAACCCTCAAGAAAACCCTAAACAATGCTTTAAATAGTTCACCCTAATTATAGAAACAAAATAATAAAGTTCAGAAATTCCTTAGATTAAGTGATGCCATTCGTGATAACCTATCAGGAGGCTGACGAGTTATCACAAATGTCGTCAGCTCCTTTTTGCTTTTGATACTCGCTGCCTAAAGTTGACGACAACCGGTGACGTCCTATCAACTCCTTGATAACTTATCACAAATATCGTCAAGTCTCTCCCTCATCCCTCATGTTCTGCCTTAGGCTGGCGACAACTTTGATGACCTATCATCTCCTTGATAGCTTATCACAAAATGTCGTCACAACTCTCAACTCAGGTGCCTTCTCCGTTTGAGGCTGACGATGAAGCTGATAACTTATCACAGGGCTGGCGACTTATCAAAAATATCATTGGTCACACTTCTCTTTGAATTACTTCATATTTAACTCCTTTGCTTCCATCCTTGTTGGTTGTCTTTCATCATAGCTTCTACTGTAAAATCAAATATAAAAAATCAAAAATGACAAAAGTTACTTAAGACTTTGCAATTATTCTTAGTTAAAAGCCTCAAATGTGTTAGCATTAGCTCACACATCAATACTCTCAACTTAAAACAATTGCTTGTCCTCAAGCAACTCAACACAACTAAGAGAATACAAAGTACATTCAGTAGTCAATCATCCATATCATCTCAAAACACTTTCACCATCTCCAAGGTCAATCAATTCACGAACAACTATGTATATTTTTGTAGAACACCAATGCAACACACAGAAATCAAGATACGACATTAATTTAGCTATAAGAACCATGCATAGACCAGTATTACACTCTCCAAACAAGTTAGTAACTAGCAACGTATCTGGTGTGCTGTCACAGCAAAGAAATCCCCCTCATCTCATATCAGTAATCATATATGTAACCATGGGGGACAATCAAAACACTCACTCTCAGAACAAAGTTCCAATCAATGTATGCCAAATACCATAAGCTTGCCCTTATTTTCATTACTGAAGCTTTCAGACAGTTAAGTTAGGATCACTATAGGTCTTCTCTTTGGCTTTTAATGTAGGCTAGGGGCTGGTATAATACTCGATGATATTTAAAGTGACTAAGCCTCCTTGACACTACACTAGCTTCTGGGGTATAACTTATTAACCTTTTCCGATTCTTCTATTTTCTTGATCACACATATTCAGGATGGTTGCAGTGTTTTATACAATCTCTTCTTTTTTTACAACTTTTCTTTTCTTATTCTCTTCCACTGCACTTAGCTTTTTATTCTTTTCTTTTATTCTACCTTTCTTCATACTCATTTTACATCACGCACCCCCTATGATAGCCACCCTCAACTTAGGCCATTTGCCTAAGTTAAGGTGTATAGTGTCCAAGAAGGACTAGGGCCAAAACAGGTTCATTATGATATAAATGGGAAGGTGATAGGTATAATAAAAAAATAGGCATTCAGGCTTAAAATCAGGATCAAGGGATATTATTCACACATGGAAGGTCATTTAGGCTAAAAGTAGACTAATATCAACAACGACCTATGATCCTTTCCTAACTGCTATCCTACAACCAAGGCAAGACAAACCGGGCAAGTTCTAGATTTAACACATAATGGTAACTAGGTAGTATCTCTCACACA
>NC_061116.1:184910474-184949878 GCF_002878395.1 Capsicum annuum
GTTCTAGATTTAACACATAATGGTAACTAGGTAGTATCTCTCACACAAACGGCACAAAGGTACATCACAAGCTACTACCCATCCGGTTCCGCAATTGTTTAGCAATGGTTATCATGTCACTAGTACTAATGCCATAATAAGATGCACAATGGTCACACATAAATGCATATCACACAGTTATTAAACAGATCTTTGGAGAGGTGTTCAAAAATCAACAAAAACATGTTAATTGCCTAGGGTACTTGTATTTCTTCTAGTCAACTATAATATTTTACAACAAATCACAATACGCCTAAACATGCCGGCTCTACTAGGAACAAGACTCTGGGGAAAGGAGGCACGATAACAAAAACCCCAAGAGGACATCAACACCCACAAGTAATCCCACCCTCAACTTAAAATCATGCAATGTCCCCAATGTGTCAAACCAAAACAAGAGAGTTAGAAATATACCTATGGCACCATGGGTGCAAAGATCTGATGTCAATCACATAATACGAATACAAACAACAAAATACCTTGGGTTGCCTCCCAAGCAGTGCCTGATTTAATGTCACGGCACGACTAGGTTATCTTGACTACTCAAAATTCATCAAGATACCTTGAAAGTGCTTCATCCTTTATCTTACCACCTCGAGGATATAAATTTCACCCCCAACTTAGAGTCCATCTTCTTGCCTCGATCATAGGGGGGTGGTAAAAAAATTAAGAAGTTGAGTAATGGATTGAGCGTGGTAAACTATTTGGCCTTAAAGTGTGGTGTGTTTTTATGTTGCTTATCTAATGTAAAATCAAGATATAGGATTCTTGTTCCTCATCTTCACACTCTTATACTATTTTAATGATTCCACAGACAAGATATCATCTAAACATAATGTAGAAAAGTGCTTTGAATGAGGCCCAATCAATACTACTTCAAAATTTACACTATCTACTACACACTCACTTTTGTTCACCTTCTCAATGTCAGTCTCAAGATCAAGATGGAAATCGAGTGGCTGTGATTCTTGTGTTTTCTCCATAAATTGGCTAATGTCCTCCTCATATTCTTTTTTTGTTTAGCCATTGTAGACATGGTGCCAGTGGTAACTCTTTTAGCTCTACCCACAGCTGTTCTTGATTTTCTAAGATTTGTTTCATAAATTTGTTCTCTTGAATCGTGACAGCACACATATCTTCAGTATGATCACTTTGACCACAAGACAAACACCAAGTTACAATAAGTAGGACAGTATCCATATCATATTGTGAAGGTCCCATCCATGCACTTCCAGGTAAATCTGGACAGCAAGCCTCAAAATATGGTCTCCCATAATAATAACAAGAATCGTCACAAGAATCGCCATCACTCAAAAAACCATCTATCCAGGCTGACATCTCAAGAAAGGTGTGAGAAAAATAAAAATAAATGAAAATAAAAAAAATAAACTAAACAAATATTTAAAAGTTTGAATTCAAGCAAGTAAACTAAAATTTCAAACCAAGTCAATACACCAAATTGTTCCCTAGCAACGACGCCATTATTTGATAACGCTCAACTTACACATCAATTTTATGCAAGGCGGTTGTCGTCAATATATTTATCCAACTTTTGGAGTTGGGGTCGAATCCATAGGGAACAATGTGAGTGGAGATTAAAGTAATTTGAAACTATAGCTACAAGTTGAATTCAAACAACTGGCATGAAAAGATAAAATAGGGGTTTTGGAGATTAGCAAATAATAGTTGGTCACTTTAGCTTCTGTGTTTGTAATCAAGAGTTTATGGAAAAGCCAGAATTATGTTCACTAGAGGTTTTGGTACTTGACAGATGCTAATGGTGGTTCAAGATTCTCAAAGTAGGTAGGACAACAAGTTTTCTTTATCGAAGTTATGCCTAAATGTCTCTTGACCTACTTAAGAATTTAATTATCTAATCCTCTCAGACTTAGGGAATTCATGTCCATGACCAGATTTTACCTCAGGTTAATCAACCTTGTTACAGCATCAATTATTAAATGGAAGTTTTTTAGTGCTTCTAAGTCCCTGTTAATAATTCACTTCCCACTATATTTTATTTCTTTCTCTATAAAATCAAAGTAGGTGTTATCTATCGTTTGCAAATAATAAATGATAATTAAAACCTCAGAATTATCAAGGAGTCCTACCACCTTTTGAATCTTGGACACTCAGCACCTTATCAAGACTTAACCTTAGATCCTAGAATTCAGGTTAAAGAAATTTAGCCGCTCATGATGTAATAATCGAAACAACTAGTTATATTCATGATTTGAAAGATAAACTTACCACAAGATGAATAGAAACTAGAGATTCTCATATTAGATCACAATAGTAATCCTAAAATAATGATGATAATCTCTTCAAAATAATTGTTTGTTCAAGTCAAGAAACTAGAGAAAGAAAATATCAAAAATACATGTCTCAATACTCAAGTTTGGAACCCTCAAGAAAACCCTAAACAATGCTTTAAATAGTTCACCCTAATTATGGAAACAAAATAATAAAGTTTAGAAATTCCTCGGATTAGGTGACGCCATTCATGATAACCTATCAGGAGGCTGACGACTTATCACAAATGTCATCAACTCCTCTTTGTTTTTGATACTCGCTGCCTAAAGCTAACGACAACTTGTGATATCCTATCAACTCCTTGACGACTTATTACAAATGTCATCAAGTCTCTCCCTCAGCCCTCATGTTCTGCCTTAGGCTGACGATAACTTTGATGACCTATTAACTCCTTGACGGCTTATCACAAAATATCATCACAACTCTCAACTCAGGTGCCTTCTCCGTCTGAGGCTGATGATGAAGCTGATAACTTATCACAGGGCTGACGACTTATCAAAAATATCGTCAGCTATGCTTCTCTTTGAATTACTTCAGATTTCAACTCCTTTGCTTTCATCCTTGTTGGTTCTCTTGCATCATAGATTATACTGTAAAATCAAACATAAAACAATCAAAAGCGATAAAAGTTTCTTAAGGCTTTGCAATTATTCTTAGTTAAAGCCTCAAGTATGTTAGCATTAGCTCACATATCAGTCAACCACAACAAAAATACTATCCCTTCCTCTTTTAGTCCTTGGAAATCCTAACACAAAATCCATAGATATATCAAGCCAAGGGAATAAAGGAGTGGGAAGTAGGGTATACAACCCTTGAGGGAGGATCTGAGACTTAGCACTCCTATAATCCATACATTGGCCACAAATTTTAGCAACATCTTTGTGCATCTTAGGCCAATAAAATTGTTCCTCCAAGATTCCGAGGGTATTATCAACCTTAAAGTATCCCATTAGACCACCATCGTGTGCTTCTCTTACAAACAACTCTCTCCAAGAACTAAAAGGCACACACAATCGTCTTCCTTTGAACAAGTAATCATCAAACTTAGAATAAGGATTTGAACCACCATCCGTGATCCACTTCTCCCTACCCAATTCTTGGCATTCCCTAAATATAGGAGCAAAGTAAGGATCCTCAGGGTACAATGATTTTAGGCTCTCAAATTCCATCAATTTAGAATACAAGGTTGAAACAAGTACATATTTCCTAGACAATGCGTCGGCAACCTTATTTTCCTTCCCTTTTTGTATTGAATAACATAAGGGCAGGTTCTTAGGAATTCAATCCACTTAGTATGCCATTTGTTGAGCTTGTCTTAGGATCGAAGGCGCTTTAAGGATTCATGGTCCGTTTGGATCACGAATTCTTTAGGCCATAAGTAGTGTTGCCAATTACCCAAAACTCTAATCAAAGAGTATAAATCTAGATTATAAGTGGAATAATTTAGAGTCGCACCCATGATCTTTTCACTAAAGTAGACAATGGGTTTCAGATCTTGCATCAAAATGGCCTCCTATACGTACCTTACTAGCATCACATTTAACTTCAAACATTTTATCAAAGTTGGGTAATTGCAATAAAGGTGCGGAGATGAGCATAGCTTTCAAGGTTTCAAAGGCCTTAGCTTATTCATTACCCTACTTGAAAGGTTGGTCCTTTCTAATGACGTTGTTCAAGGGGGAAGCAGTGGTGCTAAACCCTTTAACAACCGCCTCTAAAAACTAGACAATCCATGGAAACTTCGAACTTCACTAATGGATTATGGAGTTGGCCAATTTTTAATAGCATCTATCTTAGATTCATCCACTTTGACCACTCTTAAACTCATAACAAAACCTAAGAAAACAACTTCATCAACACCAAAGGAGCATTTCTCAAGATTAGCATACAATTTCTCCTTTCTATGAACATTAAAGACACGTTGTAAATACTATACATGCTTATCTAGGGACTTGCAATATATCAAGACATCATTAAAATAAAAATCAACAAACTTTCCAATGAACGGTTTTATCACATGATTCATTAACCGTATGAAAGTCCTTGGAGCATTTGTTAGGCCAAATGGCATAACCATCCATTCATAGAGACCAAATTTGGTCTTGAAGGTGGTTTTCCATTTATCACCGGGGTGCATTCTAATTTGGTGATAGACACTCCTAAGATAAATCTTGGAAAACATACAATAACCATTCAAATCATCAAGCATATCATCCAATCTAGGAATAGGATGATGATACTTTATCATAATTTGTTGATGGTTCGGCAGTCCACACACATATGCCATGTTCCATATTTCTTTGGCACCACAACACCGTAAACGTACATGGTCTCATGCTCTCTTTGATGTACCCTTTGTTGAGAAGCTCATCAACTTGACATTGAAGCTCCTTAGTGTCCGTAGGGTTACTCCTATAAGCTGGTTTGTTTGGCAATTGTGATCTTGGCATAAAGTCAATTTTATGTTCGATTCCCCGGAGTGGGGGTAGCCCTTGCAGAAGCTATTTGGGAAAGACATCCTCATTGTACTGCAAAACAAGAGAAATATAAGGAGAAATAAAATAATTAGAGGGGTTTGTGTTAAAATAATGAGCCAAGAGAAGCGTAGATGTGTTCTCATCATGTCCACAAAGAGTTCTTTCCTCCTAGCCGACATCACCACATTTCCCTTGCCCTTTGAAGTTGATTCTCCCTTGGTTTCCTTTATTTCTCCACTCTCGAGTTCTCTCTCATTTTTTCACTCTCGAGTTTCTTGCCCTTTTCCTTCAACTCTCTCATCTTTTGATGCAATTCATTTACTTGTGATAGAAAGAGAGGGTGAAGTGTGATATTTCATCCATACTTCTCAAGGGAGTACCGATTGGTCCTCCCTTCATGTTTGGTAGACCTATCATATTTCCAAGGTCTAACCAAAAACAAGTTACACGCTTGCATCGGAATCACATCATAAAGCACTTCGTCATGGTAGTTTCCCACCTTAAATCGAATCACACATTGCCTTGTCACTTTTAATTCACAATACTCATTCAACCATTGTAACTTGTAGGGACTAGCATGTGGAGTAGTAGGTAGTTTCAAGAAGTTCATCATAGTGATACTAGCAACATTTGCACAACTCTCACTATCTATCACTATGGTACACACACTATCCTTAACAAGGCACTTAGTATGGAATAGATTGTTCCTTTGGCTAGGATCATTTATTTCCTTACTAATCATGGCTTATCTCACCATAAAATTTGGAACTAGACACTCTCCCTCTTACGGGTATGCATCTTCCCTATCATTTTTTTTCATATATCTCACTCTCGTGTTTCTCTCCATCTTGAGGCTCGGCCTCATTCTCCTCAGTTTTAATACCCACCTCCTCTCCAAGGTAGTATAATCTTCCTTACCTTAGAATCACATTTCTTCTGTTTGGACATTCATTGTCTTTATGTCCCCAACCTTGACACTTGAAACATTGGAACCCTTTAGGATTAGGATACTTATGAACTTCTTGTCTTAGAGGATATTTGTGGACTATTTTGGGCTCGGGCAGCCTTGCATTGGCAGGTTAGTCCTTTTTCTTGGGCCAACCCGAGGAGGATCGAGCCATCTCCTTGTTTCTAGGCAAACCCGAGAGTGCTTGTCCACTTGCCTTGTATGTCGACCTCTCTTTAAGTTCTCTTTCTATCTCAAATGCCACTTGAAAAATGCCATAAATGTTATCAAACTTGTGGAGAGTCAAGTAAGTGGAGATTTCCTTGTTTAACCCAACCTTGAACCTAATGATGTCATAACAAACTTGTTCTCTCTAATGATCAAGTTTCAACATGAGTTGTTAGAACTCGTCATAGTAGGCCATAACACTTTTGTCCCTTTGCCTCAAATTATACAACTTGGCAAGGAGCTCATGTCTATAGCTCTCGGGTAGATATCTTTATCTCATGAGAGTGGTGGTTTCCCATCAACCAATTCATTACCAAATCGCTTGACATATTCCCACCAAGTGTTAGCATAACCCTCAAAATAAGCCACGACATAGTAACTTTTCTTTTTCTCGGAAAGATCATTGACTTGGAATATTTTGTCACAAGATGATTCCCAAGCAAGGTAGGCCTCGGTGTCACTTTATCCTTCGAATTGGAAGACTCAATTTGATGGTATTGATTCCTACATCCCTGTTTTGGTGCTGGTTCACTTGTTGGTTCCATGGATCAACTCTCCCCCCATGACCTCGGTATCCCCTTTGATTCATATGGCCTTATCTTATTTCTTTCTCCCTCATATAAGTATCATCATACACTCCATACCCTTCATGTTCCTCTCTACCATATTACTCAAAGTGGACGGGTCAGTTTTGGTTAAGTGGAACTTAGTTTGGAGGAATTGGATTTAGTGGTGGTGGTCTTTGGTTTAGTAGAGCTTGGAAGAAAGGGTTCAAATTTAGCGGAGGTAATTGACGACCAAGTCCTTCTTGTGGGACTTGAGGAATTATGAATGAAATGGCCTATTAAAGTCTCGAATTTGGGGGTAAGGAGTAGCTTGGATTGCGGCATTTAGTGGTGGTTTTGGTAGATTGAGCATTGGATGTATGGTTTTGAGGGAAATGGTAGCGGAAGTGTTTTGGTCATGTCTACTTGAAGAAACATAGTAGTGTGGAGGAGTAGTAGGGCAGGAGTTCCTTTGACTCTCCACATGTCCAAACCTCCCACTCATGGTTGTCACTTCCCCTTTCAATGATGTTACATCCCCCTTCATCGAAAACACATCCATTTCTAACATCCCAAGACTCATTTGCATTCTTTCCAAAGTTCGGTTGAGGCCCTCAATAAAAGCCATGAGGATATTGGATCATTATTGCCCGCGATTTGGGAGGTCATTCCATGCATTGCAATGTACCTAAGAAAACACCTACAAAACACTAACAAGTTAGCTAAAAAATAACCTCGCCACCCTCTCACACTTTGGTTACCTCACACTTAGCTCTACAATTGTTGTAAGTTGGCTAGTAACCCGTGAGTATTCAAGGGATGAGTATGCTCTTTTCAGGAGTAGATTTTTTTTTGAAGACTCAAAGAATTCTTGTCAGACTTGAACCAAAAGTTACAACAAATTCAAAAAATAAAGCACTCAAGAAAACATAGACACGAACAATAGATTCAAGGACTAATTGATAACCTAGTAGGAGTTTACTAGTTTGTTAATTAGTTCTAGGATCAATTAACACAACCAAGGATCAATTGTTAGAAACCAAGAATCCAAATTTGAGCTTAAAGTAGACGTGTGAATAGTACAATGATGAAGTAGCAGTCCACAATTGGCCTTGATTCTAAACAAATTTTATTTACCAATTTGGAATTTTTGTCAATTCACAATTTGGAATGGATGAGATTGGTATTAGAGGGGAAGCACAAGTCTTAGTGCTTTTTTCAAATTAAAACTCAAAAGGTGAGACTTGACTTGTACTACTTCCTCAAAACAAGGTCCTTAGAATATAGAAAAGTGGTTGAAAAGTGGTTGTCAAGTCTATGAGTGATGTGATCAAATCTTTTCACCAACAAGTTTTACAACTCTATCTTCACCCTTTTTAGATCTATTATGAAATTTATGTTGGTCAATATAGGAGAAGATGTAAAGAACAACGAAAACACAACAACAACTTTTCAAGATCAACAACAATGCAACCAACGTCCCAGTCCAAGCTTCAACAAAAAGTAATAACACATGGCCAAACTTTAAGTTCACAACAACAACATCAACTATATAAGCTCAAACTTTAGATTTAGACACTTTTAGTCTTAGTGAGAAAGAAACCAACACTAGAAACACTCTAGACAAACAAAATATTACTAGATCTAGTCACAACCTTTGGCCAAGACACTTTAAGAACACAATCACTTCTTGGCCAAGATTCAATAACACAATGCTACTACTTTTGGTAAGATATTCCCAAGATTTGATTTTGTTGGAACAAAATCAAGCCTTGAGATTTGATACAAAATGATACAAAATTAAAGCCAACAGAAAGGAAATCAAGAGAACAACAATAATATAGGAACAAAAATGCCCCACACGGCTTCACTAGAACAAGATGAACATCAACAAGATTACAAAGATTACAAGATAGTCACTTGACATACAATATCCTAAAGTCTAAGAACCCTGGTATGTTTCAAATAAAAGGACCCTAAGACTAGAAGATATCAACACCAAGTTCTTACTTAGACCAACAGGAACTCAAGCACCTCACAACCCAAGTTTCTAGCCAAAACACAACAAAAGTGTCACTACACTTTATAGTTTTGGGTAGCTCTCAAGAGTGAAGAAAGAGAGATCTAAAATATTACAAGTCTTGTAAGAATATCAATAATGAACTAAAGACCAAAAATATCCCTAATATGTTCTATTTATATTACATCACAAAATAAGTGGAAAATGACCATCTTGTCTTTGTTCTTTGGAGTGTAAGCTTATTACACTTCAAGTCCCTCTTCACACTTCAAAATATGTAATCCCTTAGATGGATTTATAACACACTCACACATAGCCATATTCATGAACATGCCTTGGAGTTTTTGTAACTCCCGTGCTTGACTACGTATGAATAGTCTTGAGCTTAGTGTACCCATATCATCTTCGAGATTGAACGTTCTTCTATACTCTGACTGGAGATACGATTTCATTCTTGAACATCAAATCTATGCTTTGTAGAAAAAACTTGCAAGTCATCAAAGAAAAACAAAACAAAGATGAACAAAATTTGTTACCCCAGTTTGCACTAGGAAAATTTTGTGAGTTATTAGAAAAACTATAAAGTAATTTAAAAATAAATAAATAAATAAAAATTATAGAAATCTAAGCTAGGTACACAATAAAATAAGATTCTTATTCACAATAATGTAACCTAGAGATTTTATACCTTGTGAATGCATGAAAAAGAATTAGGATATTTGCTTCTTAAAATGCGACTAGGGAACATCATACCCTATGAAGACATAAAGAAAAAAAAAGAGAGTTTGTTTCCTAAAGTGCCAATTGGGGAATGTCGTGAAGACATGAATACGAAAAATATGATAACTTGTTTCCTAAAATGCCAACTAGGGAATGTCGTACCCTATGAAGACATGAAAATGAAAAATAGGAGAGTTTATTTGCTAAAATGACAACTACAAAATGCCGTACCCTATGAAGACTTAAAGGAGAAAATGAGATACTTGGTTTCATAAAACGGTAACTAGGGAATGCCGTACCCTATGAAGACTTAAAGGAGAAAACAAAAAAATTTTGTTTCCTATAATGACAACTAGGGAATGTCGTACCCTATGAAGACTTAAAGGAGAAAATAGAAAAAGGTTTAAAAGGAGAAAATAGGAATTTTGATTTTTTAAAATGCCAACTAGGGAATGTCGTACCCTATGAATACATAAAGGCAAAAATAAGAAATTTTTCTTCCTAAAATGACAACTAGGGAATGTCGTACCCTATGAAGACATAAAGGCAAAAATAGAAAATTTTGTTTACTAAAAGGACAACTAGGGAATGTCAAACCCTATGAAGACTTAATGGGGAAAATAAAATTTTCTAACTTAAAATGCAACTAACGAGTGTTATACCCTATGGAGATTTCACGAAGTAAAATAAGAATTTTTGTGAACTAAAATGCAACTAGAAAGTGTTGTACCCTATGAAAGCAAGATATAATTATTATTATTTTCTGTTAGTAAAGGAAAAAAATGCCTCAGTGTTGAATGTGAGGGGTTTTAATTTCTTTTTTATAGGGTTTTTGGTGCCCTATTGATGTAAACTCAAAATGGTGGGAGCATAATGAAAAATAAACATTTAAGAGACATCACTTTATGGTGCTTTTCTTCTCCTACGAACTTCACAAAATTACTTTATTCCTGGTTAAACAAAGAAAAATTTGTGAGTTTTAAAATTGATGGTTGGTTTGAATCTTCGTCTTTCAAATTCGATCATAGCTATGTTGGTCCGATACTATTTTATACTTTATTTTCAGATACTATACTTGCTAAAATTTATCAAAAATGACTTTACCCTTGTCAATGTGGTGCACACCCAATAGTCTTTGCTCAGTTTCACTAGAAACCCTAGTCAACTTTGTGGTATTTCTTTATTTTGACATTTGACAAAAGACTATATCAAAAAGGACTCAAAGAATACTTTTAGATGAAAACAAAGGAAAGACAAGAATTATGCTTAAACAATAGGTATCTCTTATGGAAAAAAAGGAAAACAAGTTTATCTGGAGGTATATATTATCTTCAATGAACGTGACATGCATTTTGGAGTAGACATTTGATCCATCAAATTTGTCTTTTCCTGAAATAGGTTGCAACTTTTAGTCCAAAACCAAATCATCTTTTTGATCTTTTTTATGCCGGGATAAAACTCGGTCAACTAATGGTGTCCTTTTTGGATTTCCTCTAGTTGACCTCTCTCATTTCATTTTTGTCGCTCACTATCATCTTATGGTACCTATGAGGGTTTTCATCTTTAAGACTCTGTCATTCATTTTTTTCATTTCTTCTTCTTTATTTCTCTTTTTTTTCATCGTCTTATGATGCCCCTAAGGGTTTTAACCTATAAGATTCCTTTTTTTTTCTTTATGCTTTCAATGTACACAAGGCTTGACATTCTAAAAAATTGATCAAAAGGTCTTAGAGATATAAGGAAAAATGAGATTTAAAAATCAATTACAACTTTGGAACCATATCAAGAACAATGATAAAATGCTAAAAATAATGTCAGTAAAATTGATGTCCCACTTTCTCTAAACATTGATATATATGATGATGATTTTTTTTGTCAGATAGAACCCCTAAATATGGCTGCCTACGTATCCTTTAAGGAATCAGGCCAAATGTAGTTCAATGAAAACATATTTTTTTAATTTCTTTTTTTATTCTTATTTTTTATTTTAAAGAAGGAAAGCAAAGAAATCAAAATAAAGCTCAAAAGGGAAACGAGAGATAAATTTCATTTAGTTAAGGAGAATGATGGCCTTTCGTCATCCCAATTTGAGAATACTAAGCACAACTGCATAAAATATAGTACCTTTTGACTGAGTCATCATTGATAGCTACCTCTATTGTTTTTTCCATCTATATCCGCAAGTTGCAAAGCTCTATTTGACAATACTTTCTTAACCACGTATGGGCGTTGCCAATTTGGAGCAAAGTTTCCTCTAACCTCCTCTTAGTGGGGAAGGATGTGTTTCACCACAAGCTGTCTGACCTCAAATTTTATTAGACGTACCTTCTTATTTTAAGCTCGTTCCATCCTCTGCTGGTATAATTGGACAAAGTAAATTGCTGGTAATCTTTTCTATCTATAAATGATAATTGTTCTAGTCTAGACTTGATCTATTTAGTATCATCAATCTTAGCTTCTATAATAGTTCAAAGTGAGGGAATTTCAACTTCTGTAGGTATCACAACCTCGGTCCTATAGACTTATAAGTAAGGAGTTGCATCGACTGATGTACGGGTAGTTGTACGATATCCTAAAAGGGCAAAAAGTAATTTCTCATGCCATTGTCTAGATCCTTGGAAAATTTTCCTAATAATCTTTTTAAGGTTCTTGTTTGCTGCTTCAACGAATCCATTTGCTTTGGGTCGATAAGGGGTAGAATGACAATGCATAATCTTAAATTTCCTGCAGACCTCGTTCATTAAATGACTATTAAGATTGGTCGCATTGTTTGTGATAATGACCTTTGATATCCGAAAATGACATATGATGTTGGTATGAACAAAGTCCACTACTGCTTTCTTTGTGAATAATTTAAAAGTAGCAGCTTCTACCCATTTGGTGAAGTAGTCAATAGCAACAAGTATAAAGCAATGCCCATTAGAAGATTCTGGTTTAATTGGAACAATTAGGTCCATGCCCCAAGCAACAAAAGGCTAAGAAGCGGACATAGGGTGCAAATTTAAAGGGGGTGAGTGAATCAAGTCACTATGAATTTGGCACTGGTGATAATTGCGAACAAAATGGAAGCAATCTCGCTCCATTGTCAACCAATAGTATCCTACCCAAATTTTTTTTTTGCTAAAGCATATCCATTCATGTGCAGGCCACATATTCCTGAATATACCTCATTCAAGATCCTTTTAGCTCCCTGAATATTATTGCATCTCAATAGATTTAGATTTGGAGTTCTTTTGTACAAAATCTCTCCATTAAAAAAAAACCACTAGTAAGTCGCCTGATAGTTCTCTTTTGACCTGCATTAGTTGTACTGGATATTCTTTTATCTTTAGGAACCGCTTGATATCTAGTACCATAGATCATTATCTGTCTCTCCATCAATTGTATTACAATAACCATGCTGATCTCTGATCTGTATCTCCAATGGGTCAATATATGTATTTCCTAGATATGGAATTATTAAAGCTAGGGTAGCCAAAGCATCGGCCAACGCATTATGAAATCTAGGAATATATCCAAACTCAATAGACTATAACCTTTTGCTAAGGTTCTATAAACACTACATGTACAAAATAAGCTTGATATCTCTAGTTTCCCATTCACCTTGGACTTGTCGAATGAGCAAGTTGGAATTTCCTAAAACCACTAACTCATGTACAACTAGATTTATTGTCATATTTAAACCCATGATACAAGTTTCATATTCTGTTATGCTATTGGTATAAAAGAAACCAAGTCGCGCTGTGGTAGAGTGATGATGCTCAATTGGTGAGATAAGAACTGCTCCAATCCTCACACCCTTAATATTGATAGCCCCATCAAAATATTATTTCCATACGTGACTATTATCTTAAACTTCTTCCTCAGTTGAATTAATCTCTTCATTAGGAAATTAAGTTCGTAGAGGCTATAGTCATTGTCAACTGGGTTTTTTGCCAAATGATCAGCCAATGCTTGGGCCTTCATAGTGGTGCAAGTGACATACACAATGTCAAACTCTATAAGCAAGATCTGCCACTTTGCTAATTTATTTGTGGGCATGGGTTATTAAAAGATATTCTTTAAAAGATTCATTTGAGATATGAGGTAGGTTGTGTAGGACGAGATATAATGCTCCAATTCCTGAGAGACCAAAGTTAACGAACAACATGTATTTTTTAAAAGAGTATATTTTACCTCATAACTTGTGAACTTTTTGCTCAAATAATAGATCACTCGCTCCTTTTTTCTTGTGATATCATGTTGTCGTAAAACACAACAAAAGAAATTATCCATTACTGATAGATACAGAAATAAAGGATAACCAATACTAAAGGATTAGCCAAATATTATTTAATTTTGTCAAATGATTCTTGACACCCGTCTGTCCACTTGATAGCAACATCCTTTCTCAATAACTTAAATATCAGTTTGCATGTAGTGGTGAGCTGAACGATGAACCTACTTGTATAATTCAACCTTCTAATAAAACTCATGAACCCATTTTTATTCTTTGGAGGTGGCAATTCTCGAATAGACTTTACCCTGGAAGGGTACAATTCAATTCCCCTTCGACTAACTATGAAACCCAGCAGTTTCCTATATGGAACTCCAAATGCATACTTGGCTGGATTGAGCTTAAGATTGTACCTTCATGACCTTTCAAAGAATTTTCTTAAGTCGAGTACATGATCAACTTGCATTTTGGATTTAATAGTAACATCATCAATGTATACCTCAATTTCTTTATGCATTATGTCATGAAAACAGTAGTAATGGCTCTCATATACGTTGCTCCTGTGTTTTTTAAACCAAATGGCATGACCCTATAGACATAAGTACCCAACAAGGTGGTGAAAATAGTGTTTTCTACCCAACATAACAATCTATAAAAGATTGAATCTCATGTTTGGCATAATTATCCACCAGGATGTGAATGTTGATCTATAAAAGATTAAATCTCATGTTTGACATAATTATCCACCAGGATGTGAATGTTGGGTAATAGAAAGTTATATTTAGGGATTACTTTGTTCAAGTCCCTATAATCAACACAAACTCTAGTCTTAACTTCTTTTGTAATACCCCGTACTTTTCTTAGCTCAATTTAGCACCTAGTATGTTAAGGATTAGCTTTGAAAATGAATAAATCTTGATACATGTGAAATTTTCAAGCTTTAGACCTTTTATTTTTTAGATAATTGAATTATCTTTCCAACGATATCAATTTCGCCTTAATCCGATACTCGGTTAAGAAGTTATGACAATTTTAATGAAAATAGTAGGGCCCCACGATAAGCACCGCATCGCAGTGAAGAAAAAATTTTCAATTGTCCAATTTCCAGTGGAGAACCATGATTAGCCAACATCACGGTGAAGCTCCAGTTTCCATTCGTCCAATTCCAGTAGCTCATCGCGATAAGCCTATATTGTGCCAAAATTCCCAATTAGATAGACACCGCATCGTAGTGGAGTGAAATTTGGCACTCGTCTTTTCCAGTGGTGCAACACAATTACATCGCGTCTCGCCAAAGAACAAAATGGTGATCATCCTTTTTTCCAGTAAGCCACTACGATTGCAGCGCATCGCGGTGGGAGGCAAAATTGAGTTATCCAGTCCCAAGTAAAATTTTAAAAGGCAATTTAGTCTTTTCCCGAGCCCTAGATCTTGAATAACAGAGGATTAAACCTATTCTAAGCCTATTATGCTCACTTTTCATCAACTTTCTCTCAAAGAAATCCTAGAACATCAAATCTTCATCCCCAAGAAATCCAAATTCCACCATTCTTTTTCCAAGATTGCTCAAAATTAAAGATTTTCAATTCAAGAACTTCAAGAATCTATCTTTAAGAGCATAAATAAGAACTCAAAGTTCAAGCTTCTTTATCTAGTTCATCAAATAAGGTATGTGGGGTTTTTCAACAAGGATAATTCTTTCATCCTTGTGCCCAAAGCTAGTTTTTTATTACAAAGTTACATGAGTTTAAAATTAGGGTTCATACACAATATCGTTATTTGAAAGATTATGAGATTTCTAGTGATTTAGATGTTGAATTGCATGTCTACTTTCGTATTTTCATGCGTATTGCAGTAATTTCTAGATTTAGAATTGAATTATCAATATTTTTACTATCAAGCATGAACTTTATGATAATTTGACAAGACTTTGATGCATGGGTTGTTAGCCCTAATTTGAATGTTGTTATTTTATAAAGATTATGCTTTTAAGCATCCCATGATTTGTTATATTCAGATTTTGAACAAAGATTTGATCTTTTGATCACAGCTTAGATATGAATCCACTTTACAGATTTAGGTACAGTTTACAGTAAATAGATATACAAGAGGTTTTTATTGTAAACCCTTATATTAGTTTTTAAAAGTGAATATCCAATAGAATGAGCATACAGATTAAAGGGAGTAGTATTTAGCACCGAGTTGAGTATGTTTACATGTCCCAGAACTATGAGCCAATGTAGGTACAAATTATCAGATTATTCCCATTTCTATATGTATGACAGTTACAAATGTGATCACTTAGATTAGGTTATACTCCTTGGGAAGAATATGAAACCTCTCCCCAATGTGAGGTTTTCCCATAAGGAAACAAGACATTGGACACTATGATAACTCATATAGTGTATATTGGTTAGAAGAACCTCCCTTATAGAAAGCTTTTAAAAGAATTCCCTGCAGCCTACAGAAAAGAATAATAGAAAAGCCTTTAGAACTAAGTGTAAAGGCTCACAACTTTATTCAGATATTATTTTACAAAAGATATTAGCTATGATATTTCAGATTTCAGATTACAGCTATAGAAGTGAGTCCTTCTACACTTAGACAGTATGATTTAAAGATAGAATACTATTACATCTTTTAGAAACTAAATGTTATGACTCACTAGATTTATGCAGTATGTTTTGTTTTTCATGAATTATGATTTTTAGTTTTTTTCTAGATATTCTAGCTCACGTGAGTCATCTACATTTAGCATGCATATTTTTACAAATTTATAGTACTATTGAGTTATTTATTTACTTATGAATTCACCCCCATCTACTCAATACACTCCAGAAGTACTGATCCACACATACGTCCATGTGCTACATTGTCTCATAATGTAGGTTCAGGTGCTCAGTTTCAGCAACGTTACTAATTTCGAGCATCTCTATCTGCATCCTGATGGTTGGTGAGTCCTCATAGTTCGGAGACCCAGTCCTTCAGTTTTTCAACTTATTAGTATAGATGATTAAGTATTTTTAGATAGTTTAAGTCTGTTGGGGTTTTGTCCCAATGACTCTCTAGTTTTAGTAGTAGAGGCTTGTCAGACTGCTAGACAAAGTTTAGATTTTCAGCATTTCTTTACCAGACTTTGGAAAAATGTTCAGATAATTTTAGTTTAGCTCAGACAGAATTTTGTATACTAGCTTGATCATATGCTTACATTTCTATCTTTATGAGTATCCAACTTTTTAATAGAAGACTTATAGGGTTAACTTAAGACTACTCGTAGTCTTGAGCACCATGTGACATCTCGGGACCTATTTTTAGGGCGTTATATCTTTCTTTGGCACAAGTACTACATTGACCAACCATGTGGTGTACTGGGCAACCCTAATTACGTTTGCACTCAATTACTTCATGATTTTCTTTTTAATTTTATCACTCACATCAGTTTTAAACCTTTTTTGCTTTTGCTGGACTGGTGAAAAATCCAGATATGTGGTAAGTTTATAGACTACCAAATCAGTCTCAAACCCGACATATCATCATAAGACCAAGAAAAAATTACTTTTTATTTGAACAAAATCTGAATGATGGAATCCCTGATATATTATTCTGCATGAATACTTATCTTTATTTCTCTGACATACTTATTGGTTCCCAAATTTATTTCCTCAATTTCATTTAAATTAAGCTTGGTTTTGGCCTCAAATTGATCCAATTCCCTTTTTATCTTCTTATCAGCCTCATCTTCATTGTTTTTATCTACATCTTAATTTGTTGATTTGAGATTAGAGAACTTTTTATGATCTAGATGTGAACTCCATTTCATGTCATGTTATTAAAGCTAGTATTAGTGTAATTGAAATGAAATAAATGATAAAAATTAAAAGAGAAAGGAAAATATAGAATTTGATAGGAAACTAGAATTTTATTTAATTGAATTAAATAGGTAAAGAGGGTTAACAAAAAAGAAAATCAACTAAAACTAACTATACTACAACCCCGAGAATAGCTCCAATGCAGAAGAAGAAGGAAAGAAAAGAAAAAATAGAAAAATAAACTACCAAGACTCCTTCCTTATGGGGAGAAGAGTGGCTTACCAGTTGGTGAGCTTGACATTTGAGCTGACAAACTGCATGTCTGCTCGGATGGGGCCTTTACCCATCTGAACCATGTTTACTTTATGAAATATTTACTTAAGACCTTGACACATTTCATCCATATCCTTATCTACAGACAGGTCTTGAAAGGCCTTTCGAGCTTTAGCAAAAGATTAGCGAATGTGTGAAACTAACTCTGGCAATTTCTAAACATTTTTTTGCTACTCTTTCACCCATTTTCTATCCGCTGCAGTTGGTTTGAACCCAACCCAAAAGTATTCTTGCTACCATATGGATATAAAGGGTCTATAATTCCTTGCAGCAACACCCCTAATCCCTTTCAAAGGTCATAACCATTTTATAGAATTTTCCTAGCCATCATGATTAAAGCAGAAGAGAGATGAGGCCTTGAAATTAGCATACCTTCCACAAATTGACCAACTATCATAATTTTAAAGGACTGATAAATAAAGGATTCACAACCCCTCTTGGCTTCAATACAAGGTACAAATGAATCTCACTGCATGGAAAGATCATCTTCTCTGTGAACAATAATTTCATGATTGTTATGTTCAACTTTAACCATCTGGTGCAAAGTAGATGGTACGACCATTTGAATCTATGGTTTTCCTATAAGTAGGTTGTAGAAAGTGTCCATATCTATTACCTAAAAGGTGATGCTAAAATCAACTGGTCCAAGCATCAAAGTAAGATCAATCTCACCAATTGTGTCTTGTTTTACACCATCAAAAGCCCAAACATACACACATCTCTTCTTGTTCCTCATGATTAACAGTCTTCTCAACCACGATAGGGAAACTGTACTGATGAGCGGGATAACATGATTTTAGGGGTTTGAAAGTAAATTCAGGAGGATAGAATTAATCATGATGTGGCTCAACGATAGGCTTCTATATTATTTGTTGAGGGACTGTATTAGTGGGTGCTGTAGGGATTAAAAAAGTTTTTTTATGAGAGAGGGATTTGGAGGGCATATGTTGGAAGTCCCAGTCACGCTAGACACATTGGTATATGGGCAGAATCTAAGTGGATAAAGTGGATCACGAGTTTGGTCTTGAGTTGCACCTGGATAAATCGTGCCCGAAAGTCAAGGAATTAAGAAAGATGAAACTTGTTGATTCATCCAAGATTGATACATTTCCACTATTTGTTGTTTCAATAACCTATTCTCCTCAATTGATGTAAATTCCAGTGGAATCAGTTGATTTTGATCTTCTTCTGTAATACCCCATATATTTCTTAGCTTAGTTCAGCTCATAGTGCTTGTATAAGAGGCTTACAACCTAAAAATTTTACTAAGTGTTGGAGACTTAGTCTTATTTTTGGATATTTAACTCCAAGGATTTTTAAACTGGCCTTCCTGACCTCGAGATATAAGGTTTTGAGTTAATTCATGTTCAGGGTTGTAAAGAGCATGTCTCGAGGAAGTTTTGAATTTTTCAGATGAGGATTGGGTCATGTTTGAATTTTGTTTCTAGCACCTCACTGCGTTAGTGGTGTGTCATGGTGGGTATTGCGGTGAGGCCTTTGGTACATCGTGGTGCTCCTCCAAAATGTGTTCCAGTTATGAATTTAAATACCTGAGGGGCAATAATGTCTTTCCCCCTAATCTAAGTCATCATAACCTGACTTATATCAGCAATTTGGGCGTTATTTGCCCATTCTTCTCTAATTTTCAATCAGAGAAACCCTAACCATCTCCCAAGAATATCAAATTCAATTACATTCTTTGTAAGGAAAAAACCAAGAATTCAAGTTTCCCAAATTTAAGAACTTCAAGAAAGCTTTCAAGATTGTGTTTCCCTTCCAAGCTTGAGGATTTAAAGTATGTGTGATGTTCATCCATGGGCCTTTTTCACCCATGGAGTCGAAGAATCTATTTTTATGTTTTAAATTATGAATTTACATGTTTATAATAAGTTATCTCCAAAAAGTTTATGGGAATTTCAATTATACATGATGTTTACAAGTGTTTCTTATTGAAAGTAGCCCTTACACATTTGAATAATGTAAAATTTCATGTTAAGTCCCAAATTTATGGTTTTAGTATTATAATTATGCTATTCTCCCATGTTTCACTCATTCTTATGCTTAAGTTCATTCATTTCAATTGTTTGATGAAATGTCTAAATGATTGGATTTTGAACAATGATCCTCTATTATGGTTGTAGAGTGTTTTATATGTCCCTATTGATATTCCCATTCAGTATAGGAGAGTTGTGAACACCCATTACTTAGCTGTTTACATAAGTTCAGTAGTTTCAGAATGATTTTAGGTAAACCATGAACATTATCATTCACTTAGTTGTTATATTTAGTTGTTTCTCAGTTTAAAGTTAGTTCAGCATAGCATCAATGTCTTCAGTTGGGATTAACACCTAGTACCAAGTTAACTTAGGGATGACATCTCCCCTATCAGTTGGGTATGAGGCATTAGAAGCAATCCTTAGGTTCTATACCTACGGCGCCACTGTAGACTTTGAGGGGTCCCCCATCAGTTAGGCATGGCTCCCTTATTCTTTAGGACATCAGATTAGTGGATCTATTTAACCAATGTTAGTACTCATGGCATGATACTGACACCCTTCCAACTGGGGTTACAGGTTGGACCTCGATAGTAGATTTTGGGCATGTCAGTTACAGCTAGCTCCCACAGTCTTAGTTTAGTATTCAGTACAGAATCCAGTTCATGTTTATTTGACCATAGCATACAGTTTATCAGTTATTCAGTTACCAGATTTCAGTATTTTAGTTTACAAACTATTTTAGTATTATGTCATATGCTTGGTCATGCATTCTATGTTTTTAGGGCTTTCACGCATTTATGCATCAATTATCGTATGCTCTTCAGCTAGTTAATATTTTATACATAGCTAGCCCATGCATTACAGCCTAACCTCATCTCATATACTAGTACATTAAAAGTACTGACCGTATACTTTCTTCGTGCTATGATATCTTATATCATTAGTTCAGATGCTCAGTTTTCTAACTATGCTTAGACAGTTCAGCTTATTAGCAGCAATAGTTATCGTGAGTCCTCATATGCTAAGGACCTGTTATGTTTTTCAATCTTTTTGCATTCTTTTCAGTTAGTCAGTCAGAGCTAGTTGGGGGCTTAATACATCAACTCCTCAGTCAGTAGAGGTTTTCAGATGTTTGGACAGTTAGTTAGTTATCAGTATTTTATCAAACTTTTTAGTATTACTTTAGATGTTCAGATTCATGACTTAATTATTTTACAGTATTTAAAAACCTTATGGCTTTATTCAACTATTTCCGTATATGCTCTTTGCTAGCATATTATTCTGTGCTCATAGCCGGTACCAACTTATGGGATAGCTTATGGCCACTTGTGACCGTAAGCACCATTGTCATGACTAGGGGGTAGCCTCGGGTTATGACCAAACTAGGTATTAGACCCTAGGATTTTACAGTGTCCTAGAGAGTATGAAAGCTGCATTAATTAGAGTCTTATGCATAGTGTGAAGTGCTCCACACTTATGGACAGGATGCTACAAGATATTTTAGGAAAAGTTTCCCTTCTTTCAGTATTCATATCGTACATATGATCATAAGCTCTATTTAAACTATCTTTCTAACTCATTCTTCCTATTGTTTACAAATAATGCCTCTAAAGAAATAACCAAAGAAGAAAGGGAAACCATTCCGCACCTTCGCCTATTCAGGAAGATCCCCTGAATGAGCACGTCTCTCATGCCAAATTCAGAGTTGTATTCACTATCTTATCTCACTCAGTAGCATCTTAGAATAATTAGTAGGTCGCTGCCCCAGCCAATCCAATCTATAATCCAACCGTAGTTAGGGTCTGGGGTTTCACTTGGATTAATCCCCCTTTGTTTTTGGGATCCAAGTTTAAGAAGGATCCGTAGTATTTTTTGGATATGGTTCAAAAAATTACTGATAGTATGGGTGTCACTTCGAGTAAGAGTGCAGAGTTGGCTACTTACTAGTTGCAGGATATAGCTCACACTTGGTTTAAGCAGTGAAAGAAGGATAGAGGTGTTGATGTAGGGCCTTTTGAGTGGGAGGAGTTTACCATGACCTTTTTAGATAGTTTCTTTCCTTTAGAGTTAAGAAAAGCTAAGGTGTTAAAGTTTATTAATTTTAAACAGGGTAATATAAGTGTGAAAGTGTATTCACTTAAGTTTACTCAGTTGGTGAGGTATTCTCCTCATGTGGTGTCTAATAATAGGTCTAGAATGAGTAAGTTTATGTCTGGTGTATCTGATAGTTGGTCAAGGAGTTTAGGACAATGATGCTGATTAAGGAGATGAACCTATCTAGACTTATGGCTCATGCTTAGCAGATCGAGGAGGGGAAGATTAGAGAGAAATAAAGGGAGAATAAGAGGGCTAGGAAAAGTAGTTTTAACTTTGCTCAGCGAAAGTCAGAGGGTGGTAGTCATTCTCAGTTCTGTTAGATGTTTTCAACCCTAACCCCATCTTCAGCTAGTGTGACAGTGTCGATGTTTAGGAATGATAGTCGGGATAGGACACCGAGCTCTAAGACTCAAGGTAGTAGGAACAATGGTTGTACTAATCCACTTTACCGGAAGTATGGTAGAAATAATTAAGATATGTGTAAAACTGGTAGTAATGTGTGTTTTGGATACGGAAATCCAAGCCACAAGATGAAGGAGTGCCCGATAGGTATATGGAGAGGTAGGCATAATTGCTAGTAGGGACAGACTAACTCTTTAGCAGCACTAGTGGGTCACCCAACCCAGCTGGGCGCTACTTCTAGCACCACCAATGGTCAGGGCCAGTACATATTATATGCACTCCAGTATCTTCATGATCAACAAAGCTCTCTTAATGTGGTTACTAGTATGTTATGGGTCTTTCATCTTTATGTTTATTCTTTGTTAGATCCTGGAGCTTCATTTTCTTTTGTAATCCCCTATATAGCTAGTAATTTTGGTGTCAGTCCCAAATTTTTAGCAACACCCTTCTTAGTGTCTACCCTAGTACGTGTCTTTATTATAGCCAGACAGGTATATAGGAACTATTCGGTCATAATATCCTAGAAAGTCACCTCAGTTGACCTTGTAGAGTTAGAGATGACTAATTTTGATGTCATTCTCGGTATGGATTAGATCCACTTATGTTATACCTCAGTTGATTGCCGAAATAGAGTTGTTTAGTTTCAGTTTCCCAGTGAACCAGTTATTAAATGGAGGGTTAGTACTTAAATGCTTAGGGGTCAAATTGTTTAATACCTTAAGGCGAGAAAAATGATATCTAAGGGGTGCATGCACACCATCTTATTTAATTCAAAGACTCTAGTTGTAAGACTCCCAGTCTTAAGTCAGTTTTAGTAATTAGAGAATTTCCAAATGTGTTCCCTGAAGATCTTTTAGGAGTTTCGCCCGGAAGAGAAATTAATTTTGGAATAGTCTTCTTCCAGGTACCTAGCCTATCTTAATTTCTCCCTATAGAATGGCTCCAGCTGAGCTTAGGGAGTTGAAAGAACAATTGAAAGATCTCTTAGATAAGGGATTCATCAAGCCTAGTGTTTCCTCATGGGGGCACTCCAGTCCTTTTCATGTGTAAGAAAGACGGTTATCTCAGAATGTGTATTGATTACCGTCATTTAAACAAAGTCACAATCAAGAAAAAGTACCCCTCCCCAAAATTGATGAATTGTTTGACAAACTTTAGGGTGCTAGTTATTTCTCTAAGATAGACCTCAGATCCGGCTATCATCAACTCAGAGTCAGAGAATGTGACATTCTGAAAATAGATTTTAGAACCCAATATGGTCACTTCAAATTTTTGGTCATGTCTTTTGGACTAATGAATGCCCCAACAACCTTCATTGACTTGATGAATAGAGTGTTCAAGTAGTATTTAGATATGTTCGTCATAGTATTTATTGATGACATTCTTGTCTATTCCTAGAATAAAAATGATCATACAGATTATCTTAGAGTTGAATTGCAGACTCTTAGAGCCCATAAGTTATTCACCAAATTTAGTAAGTGTAAGTTTTGGCTAAGGTCAATAGCTTTCCTTAGTTATATTATTTCCAATGATTGCATTAGAGTTGACCCTCAAAAGACTGAGGCAGTAAGATACTATCCCAGACCCAACTCTCCATCAGATATCAGGAATTTATTGGGTTTGGATGGATATTACATACGATTTGTTGAAGGGTTTTCATCTATTGCATCCCTCATGTCTAGATTAACTCAGAATAAAGTCAAGTTTCAGTAGTCAGATTCTTGTGAAAAGAGTTTTTAGAAGTTAAAGACTTAACTCACCTCAGCCCCAGTCTTGACTTTGCTAGATGGTTCAGAGGGATTTGTTGTTTACTGTGATACTTCCAGAGTTGGCCTTGGTTGTGTGTTGATGCAGAGAGGCAAGGTCATAGCCTATGCCTCTAGACAGCTTGAACCACATAAAAAGAATTATCCTACCCCTGATCTTGAGTTAGTAGTTGTTGTCTTTGCCTTGAAAATTTGGAGCTATTATCTTTATAGGGTTCATGTTGATGTGCTTACGGATCACAAAAGCTTGCAATATGTGTTCTCATAGAAAGATTTTAAATATTCGTCAGACAAGATGTCTTGAGTTATTGAAAGACTATGATATGAGGGTGCTATATCACCGGGGCAAGGCCAATGTAGTGACAGATGCCTTTAGTAGATTATCTATAGGTAGTGGTTCTCATGTTGAGAATGATAAGAAAAAGTTAGTTTAGGAGGTTCATCAACTTTCTAGATTAGGTGTTCGGTTGGTTGATTCAGCTGAAGGTAGTGTTTGGATTTTGAATAGTTCAAAGTTTTCTTTGGTTGCCAAACTAAAGGAGAAGCAAGATAGGGATTCTAGTTTTGTTAAGTTGAAAGAATTTATTAGAGATTAGAAAGTGGAGGTTTTCTCCTAGGGGAGAGATGGTGTGTTGCATTATCAGGGTAGACTGTGCGTGCTGTGTGTTGATGGTTTGAGATAACAAATCCTTGCTATAGCGCATTATGCGCAATACTCTATTCACCCAGGAGCCACTTAAATATACCATAATTTGTGGGAAATCTATTGGTAGAGTGGTATGAAGAGGGATATTACAGAGTTTGTAGCATAGAGTCCTAATAGTTTGTAGGTTAAAGTTGAGTACCAAAGTCCTAGTGGTAAAATACAGGAGTTCAGCATCCTTACTTGGAAGTGGGAAGAGGTGAACATAGATTTTGTGACAAGGTTGCCCCGTTTGCATCGTCAACATAATTCAATATGGGTTATTAAAGACAGAATGTCTAAATCAACCCATTTCTTACTAGTTCATACTTCTTATTCCCGAGGGTTATGCCAAGCTTTACATTAGAGAGTTGTTTAGGTTGCATGGTGTCCCATTGTTTATTATTTCAGATAGAGGTACTCAGTTTACCTCTCACTTTTGAAAAGCTTTTTAGAAGGATCTTGGTACCCAAGTTTACATTAGTATAGCTTTTCATTAGTAGATAGATAGTCAGGTAGAGAGGACCATTCAGACTCTAGACGACATATTGAGAGCATATGTTATTGACTTCAAGGGTAATTGGGATGACCACTTGCCATTTATTGAATTTTCCTATAATAACAGTTATCACTTTAGTATTCAGATGGCTCCATTTGAGGCTCTCTATGGGAGGAGTTATAGATCTTCCATTGGTTTGTTTAAGGCAGGTGAGACTGCATTGTTAGGGCCAAATTCAGTATTTAATACGATGGGGAAAGTTCAGTTAATCAGAGAGAGGGTTAGGAATTCCCAAAGACGACAGAAATCCTATGCAGATGTGAGAAGAAGGGCCTCAAGTTTGAGGTTGGTGACTTAGTCTATTTGAAAATCTTGCCCATGAAAGGAGTGAAGAGATTTGACAAGAAGGGAAAGTTTAGTCCCCGATATATTGGCCATTACAAATTTTTTAGTCATTTTGGGAAGGTATCTTACGATCTTGAGTTGCCTGTAGATTTTACATTAGTGTATCCAGTGTTCCATGTCTCTTTGTTAAAAAAAGGTATCAGTGATCCAGCTGTTGTAGTCCCATTAGAAAGCACAGATATTTAGGATAGCCTTTCTTACGAAGAAATTCCAGTTGAAATTCTTAATCGTCAGATTCGTAGACTAAGGAACAAAGAAGTTCCCTTGGTCAAAGTTCTTTTGTAGAATCAGTCCGTTGAGGAAGCCACTTGGGAAGCAGAAGCAGATATGTGTACCAAGTACCCTTATCTTTTCTTTGCGAATTCAGAATCAGCTTAAGGTAACATTTTTTCTTAGATTGACTCTTTCCCATTCTCAGTCCCAGCTATATAATCATTCTCATGTCTTTGCATACATTTATGAATTCAGTTCAGTTAGGTATTATATTTCAGGCTCAGTCAGGTAATCATGTTTTAGTTATGCATGTTCAATATGTAATCTCAGTCCCTTAGTATTGTCAACTTAATCACTCTTATTTGAGGATAAATGTACTCAAGGGGGAGATATTGTACTACCCCATACTTTTCTTAGCTCAGTTCATCTCATAGTGCTTACATAAGAGGCCTACAACCTGAAAATTTCACCAAGTGTTGGGGATTTAGTCTTATTTTATTTCTCTTAACTCTGAGGATTTTTAAACTGGCATTCCAGACTCCGATATATAATTTTTTGAGTTAATTCATGTTCAGGGGTGTATAGAGCATGTCTCGGGGAAATTTTATATTTTTCGGACAAGGATTGGGACATTTTTGGATTTCATTTGCAGCACCTCACTGCGATAGTGGTGCATCACGGTGGGTATAAAGGTGAGTCCCATGGCGCATCATGGTGCTCCTGCAAAATGCGTTCCAGTTACAAATTTAAATGTCTTAGGGGAAGTAACGTCTTTTTCCCTCAATCCAAGTCGTCATAAATCAACTTATATCAGCAATTTAGGCGGTATTTGCCCATTCTTCTCCAATTTTCTATCAAAGAAACCCTAACCCTCTCCCAAGAACATCAAATTCAATTACATTCTCTTCAAGAAAAAAAAGAAATCAAGTCTCTCAAATTTAAGAACTTCAAGAAAGCTTTCAAGATTGTGTTTTCCTTCCAAGCTTAAGGATTTAAGGTATGTGTGATGTTCATCCATGGGCCCTTTTCACCCATGGAGTCAAAGAATCTATTTTTATATTTTAAATCATGAATTTACATATTTACAATGAGTTATCTCCATAAAATTTTAATGAATTTTGATTATACATGATGTTTATAAGTGTTTATCATTGAAAGTAGACCTTACACGGTTGAATGATGAAAAATTTCATGTTAAGTCTCAAATTTATAGTTTTAGAAATATAATTATATTTTTCTCACACGTTTCACTCATTCTGATGCTTAAGTTAATGAATTTCAAGTGTTTGATGAAATATCTAAATGATTTGATTTTGAACAATGATTCTCTAGTATGGTTGCAAAGTGTTTATATGTCCCTATTGATATTCCCATTCAGTACTGGAGGGTTGTGAACATCCATTACTTAGATGTTTACATAAGTTCAGTAGTTTTAGAATGATTTCATGTATACCATAAACATTGTCATTCACTTAGTTGTTATACTCAGTTGTTGCTCAGTTTAAACTTTTTTTATACTCAGTTTAAACTTAGTTCAGCCTAGCATCAGTGTCTTCAGTTAGGAGTAACACTTAGCACCGAGTGAACTTAGAGATAAAATTTCCCCTGTCAATTAGGCATGAGGCATTAGTAGCAATCCCTAGGTTCCATACCTACAGCACTACCGTAGACTTTAAGGGGTCACCCATCAGTTAGGCATGTTACCCTCGTCCTTTGGGATATCAGATTAGTGGATCCATACAACTAGTGTTATTACTCGTGGCATGATATTGACACCCTTCCAACTGGGGTTATAGGTTGGACCCCGATAGTATATTTGGGGTATGCTGGTTGGCTAGTTCCCGCAGTCTCAGTTCAATATTCAGTACAGAATTCAGTTCAGGTTTGCTTGACCATAGCATACAATTTATTAGTTATTCAATTACCAGATTTTAATTTTTCAATTTACAGATAATTTAAGTATCATGTTATATGTTTGGTCATGCATTCTCATATTTTACAGCTTTCACACATTTATGCATCAATTATCTTATATTATTCATCCAGTCAATATTTCATGCACCACTAACTCATATATTACAGCCTAACCTCATCTCATATACCAGTACATTCAAAGTACTGACCGCATACTTTCTTCGTGCTATGATGTCTTATATTATAGGTTAGGATGCTCAGTTTCCTGACCGCACTTAGATAGTTCAGCTTATTAGCAACAACAACTATGGTGAGTCCTCATATGCCTAGGACCTTTTATGTTATTTCAGTATTTCTGTATTTCTTTTAGTTAGTCAGTTGGAGTTAGTTGGGGGCTTATCCTATCAACTCCTCAGTCAGTTGAGGCTTTCAGATATTTAGACAGTTCATTAGTTATCAGTATTTTATTAGACTTTTCGGTATTTCTTTAGACATTTATATTTATGACTTAATTATTTTACATTATTTAAAAACCTTATGGCCTTATTTAGCTATTTAAGCACATGCTCTTTATTAGTATATTATTTAGTGCTCACAGCAAGTACCAGCTCATAGGTTACCTTGTGGTCACTTGTGATTGTAAGCACCGTTATCGCGACTAGGGGGTAGCCTCGGGTCATGACATCTTTGTTGTCAAACTTTATACCCTCTTTGGGGGTCATATTTCTCTTTCCTTTTGATTTGATATTGTATGGATGAGATACCAGCTTAACCACGAACCAACCACCTTACCACTTTCTTTTGAGGATAAAAATAAACGTGTTAAGATTTAGATTCTTGCATATATTGATAGCACATTGTATGTAATTCACCTAGATAATTTTCAATTCTAAAATGAATTTAGGAAAGCTCTTTTGTTTCATCCCAGCTTTTAGATGAATTAATTTTAACTCTTCTTATTTACTTGTTAGCCATTTTTGTTGAAAATTTTGAAAGCATTGATCGAACTCGTCGAGGGTTGCCTACGTATCATGTTCAATATAAATTAGATCATTACATAGTTCATCAATATAATAAATGATTTCTTCTTTTTCTTTTTTTAAAGGATACAAGCAAATGAATTAAAACTAAAACGAAAATCTATATTTTTCATTAGATTTCAAATATCTTTAATTCAAATATGAAAAGAGACTAGAATTACCTAAAACTGCAATAAACTCATAATACTGAAGAAATAAGATAAAACAAATAACTTAAAAGAACAAATCCTAAGAAATAAGATAAAACAATAGCTGAAAAGAACAAATCCTAAGAAACAGACCCTAAAAGTACCTAATAGACAATAAATCAAGACGTCTTCCCAAAGGTATTTTGAACCCTAGTTTTATTCTGAAATCGAATATATCCTGGATAATGCTTTCGGTAAAAATGGAGCAAGAACATTTGCCTGTCCACAAAGAATTTCATTATTACAGTAGAGATAACCATCATACACTTTAACAAGATTGACCTTAAGATGAAACATTAGCACCTTAGCCTCGTTCATGTTTTCATGATAATTTTTCAACCAATGTCGAGTAGTATGGACTGCATGTGTCAAGTCTCCTTCTCGTTCCTGAATCTTATCGATTTGGTAGTAGAACGCATCTCTCTCAGTCATCCACTGGTTTCTCTAACCTTCATACTTTTATTGATAGGCAGTAAGGCGCTTGGTTATTTCCCTCTCTCATTCCATAGAGGCTGCTACTTGAGCTTGAAACCTAGCTTGTGTGCGGATCAGTTGGGTCTTATCATTTTTAGACTCATCCTGTTCCTATCCCTTTGCTACTTCAATGATACCCAAATCTTCTTGCAAGACTCAGATCAAGCTCTTGTCTTCTTAAGTTCTTTTTGCCCCGACTCTTCTCTTCTTTGTAACTCTTTTTCCAATTGGCCGCATTTTTTCTTGACACACCTTAGGTATTCCTTCACAACTTGTAAAGATAATTGACAGTACCTTTCTACCTCTTCCTGAGTGTGAGTGATTCTTGCTTCATAATCAGCTTACTGCTCATCCAACCTTTTTTGAAATTCCTATTCTACCTCAAGATGAGTCTGTCTAACTCCGGATCGAACCTCTAATTCCCTGCCCCATTTTCTTTTTTGAAGCCCTCGGGTACATCTTCAGATGGGGAAGGATTATGTAACCATGAAAGGTACAAGAAAATCACTTTTTCTTTGTCACGATATCCTAACATTTCACTTGATTCAGATACTATGCTCCTATACCAGAACTTTAGTGTCTCATCACTATAAAGAAAAAAACCTCGAGGAGTATCATGCATGAATTTACCCATGTCCATTATTCGGGAAATCTCCTAAAGTCAACTTAATTGGCGCATTACTCGAAGTGGCATATAAGGTTGGACCCCTCTAAGACCAATCAATACCAGATACAGATGGTATAAGGACATACAAATGATATCTTATATTGGGAACCAGTAGTAAGTCATATGTAATCTGATTGTTAGTGAACTTGGAGACCTTCTCCTCCCAAACTTTGATTCCAATAAGGAGTTTACTTTGAATGGAATTTTTATCGTGAGAAGTCTCATAATTTAACCAATCACTCAGTCCTGGTGCATAAGGCTGAAAGTAAAAATGTTCCAAGAACTATATTTGCAAAAAATATTTCACCCTTCAAAGTATCTGACACCCCTTTTGCACTTGGTTAGTGTGCAAAATATATCTCCAAGAATCATGGGCACAAGAGTAGGTTCATTCATCATGGTTAAAGCATATACAACTCTTGCTAAAAGGATATCGATATTACCATCATGCTCTGTAAAAACTAAACGTCTCAAGAATACGACCGTGAAAGCAAAATGGTTGTGTTCCTTCCATTTTTGAAGGTCCCTTTTATTGTTCAATTGACCTTGGTATTTCTCAAATCCTTCCTCTCGGCCAAACCTATCGAAGAAAAACTCTAGGAAATCCAACCTTCCTCCAAACTTGCTATTTTCATCTGATTGATTTTCTATAAATTCAAAAACTTAATCTCGTCCATATTCTTAGGGACTATAGGTTTCTTATTTCAAAGATCCGAACCTCGGTGATTGGATCCTACCATTATAAAGCTTGCTTATTCTGCTAAAGTTGGGGTCATCTCAAAGTTTGAGAAACAAAACACATTATTATGGTGATCCCAAGCATCAATCATTGCCTCAAACATATCTTTTCTGGGACTGATTTCCATCATATGCACAAGATGTTCCAAATAATCTTTCACTATCCTTCTATTATGCCCCTCCATTTCATTCCACCATTGCCATAAAAGCAGAAGTGTTTGATCGGCAATCATGAATTTCGATATTCCTTCCACATAAAACCACCATGTACATCTTTACAAATAAGTATATTTGATAAATTAATTTTTTTGTTCATCATATGTGTATCTTGTATGCCACACGTGCATTTTGTGTGACTCATGGCATCTCGTGCAGCGTACATGCATGTTGTGCAACTTACATATATCTTATATGTATTTCGTACGTCATACATGTATCCCGTTAGTAAACTAATTTAGAAAAAATGGGCCTTCAAAAAGTTGAGGCTCCAAGCCATTGCTTTAGTGGCTTTATGGCTGAAATGGCTATGGTTATACATAATATAATATCAAATAAACTGTAAAAATAGTTCTATATAATTCGAAAATGAACCAACAAGATATGAATAATAAACAAAAATAATGTATACTCCCTCCGTCCCATTTTATGTGTCATCATTTTCTTTTTTGTCCGTCCCAAAAAAAAATGTCATCTTTCCTTATTTGGTAACTATTTAAAGACACAATTACACTTTTATCTTCATTGGTCCCACTTATAAGAGCCCACTTAATTAAATATAATAATAGTACATTATTTTAATGAAGGACTGGTAAAAAATATCAAGTTTTTACTTATTTCTTAAACTCCATGCCCGATCAAATGGCGACACATAAAATGAGACGGAGGAAGTATATTATTTTTTTCTCATACATTATATTCTACACCAAACAACCCTTAAATATATGAGGAAAGGAAGCGAAAAATCATTATGCCTAGAAGTTAGCTCTTGAAAAAGCACCACTTTGAATATAATTGAACTCATTACCTTCCCCCACCCTTATCATGAAATAATTTGATTTATGTAATTTCTATATACTCTCCTTCAGTTCTGTTTTAGTTGTTATGATAAAACTTTGCATATTGACGAAGAAAAATTCATTAGGGATATAATTTATTTATATACTCCTTATTAATTTTTATCTATTTATATGTCTATTAATTTTAGAACCACTAATACTAAGAGTAAAATAAAAAAAATAATAGAGGGAGTATACCATTCTCTGATCTAGAAAGAAAAGAAGTTCTCATATATACACTTTGTGATGCAAAAGAAAGAAGGAAACAAAAGTTTCTATATTTACTTCCACATGAAACATCATTATGGGTTCCATTCTTTTTGGTGAAATCTTGATTTATGTTTGATTTTTCAAGAACTATTCGTTGTTTTAACTGTCATCTTTTCATTAGGTTATTTGAAAGCATGTCAATTCTCTTTTACTTCATCTAGATAAGTGTTGCTCTAGTAAAGAGAATTCTTTCAAAAAAAATATTATTTTAAAAATTTAAGACAATAATTCATAATTGTTATCAGTTATATTCTTATACTCCCTCTTTCTATATTTATTTATTCACCACACCTTAAAAAACAATAAATAATAGGAATAATTCCATAAGTTTTTAAGAACGAATGAAGTCGTAAAGAAAGTCAAAAGTGACAAATATTTTAAGTTTAAACACACTGAAAGTAGAAAGCAAACAAAAAAGAAAGTCATAAAGAAGTAAACAAAAATGAAAAGAATAAAAATGTGTACTGGAAAAGATTATATAGTCCTTCACATGAGGCATTAGACGTTTTCTTTCTTTAATTATTGAATTTATGGATTGACAAATGTCATTATCGCCTAGTAATGAAGATATAATTTTTATTAAAGAGGTTCAAAATATAAAAAGTAAACACACAAAGAGGTTAAAAGGGGTTCAACATTATATATATGTAAAAAATTTTTAGCCATATGTCTATGTTCCAACCTCAAAGCTAGAAGTAATAATGTCCCTCAACAATTCAATATTTTAAATATTCAAGCTCTATGTTATGATGTTCATGGTCCATAAATCCATGTCTCATATCATGCTCAGTTCTAAGGAAATATGCTTTCTATATATTATCGATTCATTTTATGTCGGGATTAGCCAAAGTGATAAAGTTTGTGCAAACTCATGACTATCTCAGCTCTCAAAATGAGAAGAAATAGGTTCAAGCAACAATCCTTGTCATATTCCTTGAATATATGAATCTCGGCTTTATGTTATACAATTCATGATATATGTGCTCATGTTTTTCACTATGGCGAGTCGTAAGAACTCATGTTGTGTTGTGTTTACTAATGAATGACTCTCTATTTATGATCTCGACATTTGATAAATGAAGCACTTCATGGATATTGTATATTATATTACATCTCATGCCCCACTTTGAGTTGTATAATAAATATCAGTTATAATTGAATAGTGTTACTCTCATTCGTGATGCTTGTGCTTTAATCTTTTAATGACCGTCCATATGTTAGTATGATAGTGGTTATAGAATCATAGTAATATTTTAGATAAGGGAGTAGATGCTCTTTAATGTAAAAATTTTGGTGTGATTACTCGAACTAAGGTTATAGGTGAAGAGGGAAGAGGGAGATGAACTTTTGTTTGGGGAAATAGTTAGGAAGGAGATATGTGGTGAAAATCTTTGTGAGAGTGATTGAAGTTGTTGGTTTTTAGTAGGGAAATCCATCAAGTAGGTAACGGAAAGTTGTCCTTGGGGATTACTTTTTTCAAGTCTCTATAATCAACACAAACTCTAGTCTTACCATCTTTCTTTAGCGCAGGCACAACATTGGCCAACCTTGTGGTGTACTAGGCAACCCTAATTTCGTTTGCACTCAATTGCTTCATGATTTACTCTTTAATTTTATCACTCACATCAGTTTTAAAAATGTTTTCTTTTGCTGGACCGGTGTAAAATCAAGATATGTGGTAAGTTTATGGACTACCAAATCAGTGCTCAAACTCGGTATATCGTCATAAGACCAAGAAAAAACTACTTTGTATTCTAACAAAATTTGAATAATGGAATCGCTGATATTTTGTTTTGCATGAATACTTATCTTTATCTCTCTGACTTCCTTATTGGTTCCCAAATTTATTGCCTCAATTTAATTTAAATTAGGTTTGGGCTCAGCCTTAAATTGATCCAATTTCCTTTTTATCTCCTTATCAGCCTCGTCTTCATTGTATTCATCTACCTCTTAATTTGTTAATTCGAGATTAGGAAACTCTTTATGATGTAGATGTGAACTCTGCATGAATTTCATTTATTTACCCTTTTTATCTACTTTAGGGTTTGAAGTCCAACCTAAAAGTATTCTGGCTGCCACATGGATATAAAGGGTCTATAATTCCTTGCAACGACAACCCTAAGCCCTTTCCAGGGTTATAACCATTTTGTAGTATTTAATTAGCCACCATGATCAAAGCAGAAGAGAGATAAGGCCTTGGAATTAGCATACCTTCTACAAATCAATGAGCTATCATAACTTCAAAGGCCTGATAAATAAAGGATTCACAATTCCTCTTGGCTTCAATAAAAGGTACAGAAAGATCTCGATGCATGGAAAGATCATATTCTCCATGAATAATAATTTCATGATTATTATGTTCAAATTTAACCATTTGATGCAAAGTAGATGGTATGGCTCTGGCCATATGAATCCATGGTCTTCTTAGAAGTAGGTTGTAGGAATTTTCCATATCTATTACTTGAAAGGTGATCCCAAAATCAACTGATCAAATCATTAAAGTAACATCAATATCATAAATTATGTCTTGTTTTACACCATCAAAGGCCCAAAAACACACATTATTAGATCGGATTCTATTTGTGCTAATTTTTAAACTTTTCAAAGTAGAGAAAGTTAAATATCAACACCTAAACCTCCATCAATAATTACCCTTTTTATGTAATGTCCTTCACAACTGACAGTTACACATAAAGCCTCTTTTGGTCTGACCTTTCTATAGGTAACTTATAATTAGTGAAAGTGATTCTATTTACCTCAAATATCTTATGAACCATCTTTTCCAATTGACAGACCGTAGTTTCCTTTGGGATGTATTCTTTGTTCAAAAGTCTAATCATCTCTTGATGGTTTTCTTTAGAATGTATTTGTAAGGACAACAATGAGATTTGAGCTAGGGTTTTCCTCAACTGATCAACAATGAGTAGTCTTGAACTTTTATTTTCATAAGGAATTCCTCAGCTTCTTTATCTGTGATAGGCTTTTTCACCGTCTTTTAATTATCCTTAGGTTGTTTGGTTCTTAAATCCTCTGGAGCATAACCTTTTATCGATAGAGTCAAACCCCCTATTTCATTTGTCTCTTCAATGACCTCTTTTCCTTTTTAAGTCACAGTGGTTTTGTTGTAATTCCATGGGATGGTTTTTAAGCTTGTCACTAGAAACTGTGTTGGATGCCTTATTATAATTGGCTCTATTAATTTTCCCATACTGCTTTAATTTTTATTAAACCTTGTAGGACCACTCAAAACAAATAGTTTTGGCCCATTAGCTGATATTTTCTTTGGCTTTGTAGGAACATATAATATCATTTTTCCAAAACCTTCAAGTCTTGTAATAAAACATGAACCTTTCGCAATTAATGGTTCTCTTTGTATGGACTTTATTGTTCTGCTCAATTTTTTTAAGCGCCAATTTTAATTACTGCTGGCTTGTCTATCGACAATCTCTGTCATCACAAATCATCCCAATGACATGTGTATTATTGTGATCAAGAAGTGGGTTGCTAGTGATATTTTATGCCTCCCTTTTTGTATCACAATTGCTTTACTTTCGATTAGCTTCTCAATAGCTCTCTTTAAAGTCCAAAAATTCTCAGTACTATTACCTTGAGTGTTTGAATGATATTTGCACCTTACATTTGGGTTAAAACCTTTTGCGTTTGGATTAACATCGAATGGTATAATAGGTTCAATCATTCCCAATGTTATGAATCTCTGTTATAAGCTTATGTAAGATTCTCTAATTGGGGTGAAGTTATCTCTTTGACCCTACTCCATCGTATAAGCTGCCTTAGTATGCAGATTATATCATACTTGAAAATTTTGTTGTTGTGGATGAAAACCTTGTGGAGCAGGTGCCTGCCATTGTGGGCACTGAGGAGGTCAAACGTACGCTCGAGTATTGAAAACAACACCTTGAGGAAGGATAGGTTGTCCCTACTAGACCTGAACATAAGGGTAGTTCATTCCCTTTTGGACACCTCTCAATCCTGATCCCATTATTGATCCTTCTTCCTTCTTTTTTCGATTTCCAAAACTACTTGGCCCACCTTGGATTGCTTGTGTGGTGGCCTTAAGGGCTGTTTGACTCATAATTTTACCTTAATTTTTTGTCGTTCTACACAATCTATCAAATTTTTATTTCTTTAGCAAGAGGCTTACCCACAACGGCGAGCAAATAATAAAAATAATTAGGCTCTTGAACTTGGAGAAAAACATCAATTGATTTGTGGTCTTTAATTGGTGGTTTGACTCTGGATGCTTGCTGTAACGCCTCGAAAAACGGGACTCGGAGCATCACACGGTGCTTGAGGCTACGAGTAGTCCCAATCTAACCCTTTGAACCATTTTCATTTAGTTCAACACAAATAAACGGGGTTTCCATGAATAACCCTCAAATATCAACAGAGTAATCATCATCCAAGAATAAAATTTTTTTAGAAAGATAACAAAATACGACTTATTAGTCAATTCCCAACATCTATACTAGTCTGACGAGCCACTAAGAAAATCAATAATACCAGCGAGCCTTTGAGACATGCCCCAACTGACTCATACTCAGTTATCAAATGTAAACAATTCCGTGAAACCAACATCAGACATTACGTCCTCGGAACATGAGGACTCACCACAATAGAGGATATAGAACAGCGTGCCCGAAGAATCACTGTCGAGCCTAGAACTGAGCACCTGAACCTACGTTCCGAGAAAATGCAGCCCACATCCGAAGATGTGGGTCAGTACCATGGAAAGAAACCCAGTATATGGGGGTGTATGCAGTTGTATAAACATCATCATCATAAATATTTATAAGAAATATGCAGGATGTATGAAAGACTCACATAGTCCGAAGAAAATCATCATAATCACGAGAGGATGAAATAAGTACAATAACACATGTGAGTCATCATATAATTTGTCAATCACTTTCAGTTCATCAAGAATATCAATTCTCATAATGTAAATATCATTTAAATCTTTCGAAAGAATAACTTTCACAATTCCACTTTCAAATAACTTCACCATTCACCATAGACACAAGGAAACACACACACTCTGGGAGATCCTATAACCGATATAAACCATGTGAGCTACATGGAGTCCAACGTATAACCCACGTTGGGGAGGGCCGTCCTATCCTTGCCATCGGAGTAGGACTATCGATATCAAATCCACACAAAGCACGTAGTTCTAGGGAAGTAAGGCCGCTTTATACCTCCCACTCGGTGCTAAAGCTTTCTCCCGGAGTTAGCTTAGATCATTTCAAAGACAATCTACATCAAAACAATTTTAGTAATATATAAATATACATCGGGAGCCATCATGCTTCCCATCTATCAAAATCAACCACATTGTGGATTTCTTCACACTCGAGTTCAAAACAACTCCATTAAGACCAAAAGGTCAAATCATTCAAAATATCTCAAATATTCAACATCAACGTGCTTATAACACACACTTTCTAAAAAATACATAATTTTCAATGGGGATTCACGACCCAAATATCAAAATCATGATAAATATCGTTCAAGATTCATGCTTTATATCACCACACATGTAAATTCATCTTTCAAAATCATAAACATCAAGATTTCAAAATAATCATCATAAGATATGGGTTCATGCTTCAAATTCATAAAAATCAAATAAAAATCTTGCCTTTGTAAAGAAAATTACTTTTGGACACAAGAATGAAAGAGAGTTCTTGTTGAAAAATCCCATATACCTTGAATGATGAACTTTAGATCGATACTCATTTTTGAGATGTTAATCTTTCCTTTGAATGATGATTCTTGGAGTTCTTGAACTAGAAACTTGGAATCTTGAATAAATTTGCAAAATTAATGGTGAACTTTGGAGGTTCTTGAAGTTGGATGTAGGAGCTTAGGGTTTTCTTTTTGAGGGATTTTGATGAAATGTAACATATAATACTTCTAATAGGCTTTAATATAGGGTTTGGACAGATTTTGGGTGAGGGAGAATGACCAAAACGCCCCTAAAAATAAAAAATATTCTCGAATCTGTCCTTTGGTGGACTGTTTTGATAGTCTGAAGTAGATCGACGATAACGTTTTACTTCGATAGTCAAATTGGATGAAACTAATTTCATTAGAAAGAGAACACTCATATATTTCGATTGATATATAGTATGTCACCTAGATCATTGTGTACGAGGAGTTATGATCGTTTGAAGTAGACCCAAAAATTCATTTTTGATAGGCTGAAGTAGATCGACCATAACTTTTTTCTCCGATAGACAAATTGGATGAAACCAATTTCATTGGAAAGACGACTCGCAGAGCTTTCCGTTGATATATAGTATATTACCCAGATCATTATGTACAAGGAGTTATGATTGTTTAAAGTTGGAGCAAAAATATGCTAGGCCTCAGTACTTTTTCCTGCATGTTTTACTGTTCACTACTATTCACAGTTCGATCAGAATGTTCATAACTCGCCGCTCGGGTGTCCGTTTTGGATGATACACATATCGTTGGAAATCTTATTCGATACTCTATGCAATGGTAGGTTATAATCTAAGACATTTCATACGAAAAATTTATAATTTATTCTAGAAGATAGAACCCAACACGTTTACGCACAAAATTTCAACAAAAAATTTCCCAGAGTATTACATCATCCCCCCCTTGGAAACATTCGTCCTCGAATGATGCTAGACATGCCAAGATTAGATAGGGAATAGAGCATACAACTGAAACCATTTGTTAAACTCATCACCACATCGTTTCTCACTTCGAATGCAATATAGAATGCATAAATTCAAGAAACTACAGCTGGACACATAATAAATGACAGCTGAAATGCTGCAACTTTTATCAAAAGTGCATGATTTAGGAAAGAACGGTACCTTCGGCTTGATCGCAGTTCACAGAAAATAGGTGTGGGTACTTGAATCACATATCCGCCTCAGCTTCCCAAGTTGCACCCTCAACAGATTAGTTTTGCCACAACACCTTGACCAAGGGAACTTCTTTGTTCCTTAGTCCTCGGACATTGAAATCAAGAATCTCAACAGGAATCTCATCAAAAGAAAGATTTTCTTGAATGTCAGCACTCATAGAGGAATCCACTACCACAACATCGCTAATATGCTTTCTAAGCATGGAGACATGGAATATTGGATGAACAGAGGACAACTCGGAAGGCAACTCAACTTCATAAGCTACCTTACCAACACGGCTAAGAATTTTGTAAGGACCAACATAACGAGGACTAAGCTTCCCCTTCTTTCTGAATCTCTTCACCCCTCTCATGGGTGAAATTTTTAGATACACTAGGTCACCAACTTCAAACTCAAGGTCTCTCCTTCTAACATCCGCATATGAAGTTTAA
>NC_061116.1:184952878-185012142 GCF_002878395.1 Capsicum annuum
AAATCCACATTTATCTCTTCCCACTTCGAGGTGGGAATACTAAACTCTTGCATCATACCACCAGGTCTTTGGTGTTCTACCTTAACCTGTTGGCATGTTGCACACTTAGCTACAAACGCTGCTATATCTTTCTTCATGCCACTCCACCAATAGATTTTCCGCAAGTCTCGGTACATCTTGGTGGCACCAGGATGAATAGAATATCGCGCCCCGTGTGCTTCAGCCATAATCCTTTGTCTCAGATCATCAATATTCGGGACACACAATCTACCCTGCAATCTCAACACACCATCTCCCCCTTGGGAGAAAACCTCTACTTTTTAGTCCTTGACTGACTCCTTCAGTCTGACCAAACTAGCATCTAAGTATTGCTTTTCCTTCACTTTCGAAACCAAGGAGGATTCGGAACTACTCTGAATCCCTATACTACCTTCAGCAGAGTCAAACAACCTAACCCCCAATCTAGCCAAATGATGTACATCACGAGCTGACTCTTTCTTACCTTCTACCAGATACGAAATGCTACCCATGGACATACTACTTAGGGAATACGCCACAACATTGGCCTTGCCCGGATGATACAGCACACTCATATCATAGTCCTTTAACAATTCTAACCATCGTCTCTGCCTAAGATTCAATTCGCTCTGGGTAAACACATACTGCAGACTCTTATGATCAGTGAAAACATCAACATGGACACCATACAAATAGTGTCTCCAGATTTTCAAAGCAAACACAACAGCAGCCAACTCAAAGTCATAGGTGGGGTAATTTTTCTCATGGAGTTTCAACTGTCTAGAAGAATAAGCTATCACCTTACCCTTCTGCATCAATACACAATCCAACCTTACTTTTGAAGTATCACAGTACACCACAAAACCATCAACACCATCAGGCAAAATCAAAACAGGGGCTGAAGTGAGTCGAGTCTTCAACTCCTAAAAACTCTTCTCACAAGATTCGGACCACAAGAACTTTACTTTCTTTTGGATCAACCAAGTCATAGGAGATGCTATAGAGGAGAAAACTTTAACAAAATGGCTGAAAGAGGAGAGCACGAATCAATAGCAGAGAGAGACACTTTAAGCACGATAGACTTCTGAAAGAAGGAGTCACACTTTTTCCTAAAATGTCTTGTAGCCTCTTGCTCATAAATGTGGCACGCTATACACCGATGATCAAGACTTTACTTAACGTGGCTTGTCAAACTCCCTAGGACACCTTAAAACCTGAAGCTCTGATACCAAGTTTGTAACACCCCAAAAAATGGGTCCTAGAGTGTAACACGGTGCTTAAGGCTACGAGTAGTCCCAAGCTAACCCTTTGAGCCATTTTTATTTAGTTCAGCACAAATCAATGGGGTTTCCATAAATAACCCTCAAATATTAATAGAGTAATCATCATCCAAGAATAAAATTTTTTTAGAAAGATAACAAAATATGACTTATTAGTCAACTCTCAACATCTATACTAGTCTGACAAGCCTCTAAGAAAATCAATAAAACCAGCGAGCCATTGAGATATGCCCCAACTGACTTATACTCAGTTATCAAATGTAAACAATTTCGTGAAACGAACATCAGACATCACGTCCTCAAAACATGAGGACTCACCACAACAGAGGATGTAGAACAGTGTGCCCGAAGAATCACTGTCAAACCTGGAATTGAGCAACTAAACCTATATTCTAAGAAAATGCAGCCCACATTCGAAGATGTGGGTCAGTACCATGGAAAGAAACCGAGTATATGGGGGTGTATGCAGTTGTATAAACATCATCATCATAAATAATTATAAAAAATATGCAGGATGTATGAAAGACTCACATAGCCCGAAGAAAATCATCATAATCTTGAGAGGATGAAATAAGTACAATAACACATGTGATTTATCATATAATTTGTCAATCACTTTCAGTTCATCAAGAATATCAATTCTCATAATGTAAATATCATTTAAATCTTTTGAAAGAATAACTTTCACAATTTCACTTTCAAATCACTTTACCATTCACCATAGACACAAGGAAACAAACACACACTGGGATATCCTATAAACCATGTGAGCTACATGGAGTCCAACATATAACCCACGTTGGGGAGAGCCGTCATATCCTTGCCATCGGAGTAGGACTATCGATATCAAATCCACACAAACTAGTGATTACTATATAAATCAGCCTCAGGCTCACTCCTACAGGGGCACGTAGTTCTAGGAAATTAAGGTCACTTTATACCTCCTACTCGGTGCTAAAGCTTTCTTCCGGACTTAGCTCAGATCATTTCAAAGACAATCCACAACAAAATAATTTCAGTAATATATAAATATACATCGGGAGCTATCATGCTTCCCATCTATCAAAATCAATCACATTATGGATTTCTTTCACACTCGAGTTCAAAAAAACTCCATTAAGACCAAAAGGTCAAATCATTCAACATATCTCAAATATTCAACATCAACGTGCTTATAACACACACTTTCTAAAAAAAACATAATTTTCAATGGGGATTCATGACCCAAATATCAAAATCATGATAAATATCGTTCAAGATTCATGCTTTATATCACCACACATGTAAATTCATCTTTCAAAATCATAAACATCAAGATTTCATAATAATCATCATAAGATATGGGTTCATGCTTCAAATTCATAAAAATCAAATAAAAATCTTGCCTTTGTAAAGAAAATTACATTTTGGGCACAAGAACGAAAGAGAGTTCTTGCTGAAAAATTTCACATACCTTGAATGATGAACTTTAGATCGATACTCGTTTTTGAGATGTTAATCGTTCCTTTGAATGATGGTTCTTGGAGTTCTTGAACTAGGAACTTGAAATCTTGAATAAATTTGCAGAATTAATGGTGAACTTTGGAGGTTCTTGAAGTTGGATGTAGGAGCTTAGGATTTTCTTTTTGAGGGATTTTGATGAAATATAACATATAATGCTTCTAATAGGCTTTAATATAGGGTTTGGATGGATTTTGAGTGAGGGGGAATGACCAAAATGCCCCTAAAAATTAAAAATATTCTCGAATCTGTCCTTTGGTGGACTGTTTTGATAGTCTGAAGTAGATCAACCATAACGTTTCACTTCGATATTCAAATCGGATGAAACTAATTTCATTAGAAAGAGAACTCTCATATATTTCCGTTGATATATAGTATCTCACCCAGATCATTGTGTACGAGGAGTTATGATCGTTTGAAGTAGACCCATAAATTCACTTTTGATAGGCTGAAGTAGATCAACCATAACTTTTTGCTCCGATAGAAAAATTGGATGAAACCAATTTCATTGGAAAGAGGACTCGTAGAGCTTTCCGTTGATATATAGTATATCACCCAGATCATTATGTACAAGGAGTTATGATCGTTTAAAGTTAGAGCAAAAATACGCTAGGCCTCAGTACTTTTTCATGCACGTTTTACAGTTCACTACTATTCGCGGTTCGATCGAAATGTTCATAAGTTGTCACTCGGGTGTCTGTTTTGGATGATCCACATATCGTTAGAAATATTATTCGATACTTTATGCAATTGTGGGTCATAATCTAAGACATTTCACACGAAAAATTTATAATTCATTATAGAAGATAGAACCCAACACATTTACGCTCAAAATTTCAACGAAAAATTTCCTGGGGTATTACACCGAGCATGTGGTAGCTTTGTGTTGAGGAGTGAGAAAATGAATATTGGAGGAAAGTACGACCAGGGATAATTTCAAGATTGGATCAAAATTATTGGACAAAGTCTTGAGCCATATCATCCCAAACATGCAAATGGGAGATGTCTTGATCAATAAACCATTATAAGGCTATCCCTATCATACTTTCTCCAAAATAATCCCTAAGTAGTTCCTATTTTCCCCCTTCTCCTCTAAGTTGATTGCGTCACCTTTTCAAATGAGCCACAGGGTCACCATGACCACTATATTTGTCAAACTTTGGAATCTTGAACCCTATTAGCAAGTGTGTAATTTTCCGAGATTCTATCCCGAGATGTCACACGGTGCTTATAACCCCGAAGGACCACAAGCTAACCCTTTATTGATATATATACCTGTACACTTCATAATATCTGAAATAAATGCAAAAACTAGCCACAAGATTCAACACATCTATGAATAATTATAATACATAAAACTGAATACTAATACATCCGTCTGAAAAGCCTCTAAACTATCTGAACTGTGGAGTTGATGGGACAGGTCCCCTACTAACTCCATCAACTGAAAATAAACAAAGTCTAAAGGAATAATAGTAAATTGAGATTCGTCCTTGAAAGAAGAGGACTTACTGCTACTACTGCTGACTGGGACTGAACTGCTAAGGATACTCTGGATTCTGTACCTCTAAACCTATGGCGTCAAATAAAACACCATAGCGCAAATGCATCAGTATAAAAATATACCGAGTATGTAGACGAGGTAGGCTAATGCAAGGGCTCATGCATGCACAATATCTAAACTAAATAATCATGGAAATATTGCACAAGAACACATATATGAATCCACAGACCATAACCACAGTCATCGAAACTCTAGTTACTGAAACTCGAATACCACTTTACTGTGGACTGAACTCACTACTGACACTGAGATACTGAATCACTGACTCATCTGATACTGATAACTAAAAGTCTGGATGTACTTACATCAAGGACTAAATTATGAGCTTACTGCTTTCAACTGACAGGATTAGAGATCAACTTTTCTAACAGATTATTTCAGAAGTGATTATCAATGATATGAAGTATGATTATATCTAAATTTGATAACAAGAATACTCAATAGAAATCTGATACTGTGATCAAGCCTGTCTGGTAGTATATCTCTAAATATGATATCAAATAATTGTATATAAGACCAAGCCTATCTGATGGGATGGTCCATGAATTAATGGAACTATCTGAGTTCCTCATAAAGATAGATGACTGTATCTGACAGTCCTAATTTCTGAAGATTGATACTGAAACTGAGATTGAATCTGAAACTAAAACTGTAACTGTAGAAAGTAGCTACTTAACCGACATGCCTCAACCTACCACAGGTGGGGTCCAACCTGTAACCCCAGCTGGGAGGGTGTCAATACCATACCATGGGTAAAGACCCCTCTCTGGTCAATCCTCTCTGACGGATGACCCTTACTAGAAAGTCAACCTAAGGCAATATAATAGCTAAATACTCTCTCTCTCTGGAGGTGACATCTTTTTATAAAGGCGACTCCTGTTTCCTGTGCTGGCTATGCAGTTCTAGAGGTCAGGGATTGCTACTAATGACTCTGGTCTCTCTCACTGACGGGAAGAGCCACCATCCCTTCCCTCGCTCGGTGCTAGTTTCTACTCCCAATTGAAAGACTCTGAACTGAATTCTCAACTGAACATAATTGTACTGAATCTGATACTGATCATGTTTCTCAAAAGATCTGACTGAGTTATGCTGAAATCACTTAGTTCCGTATCTGATGGAAAAGGTATCGAATCATGGTATCTGACTAATGATATAGAGCTTGAATAGATTACTTGAATTGCTTCTGAGATTAGAATTAAATCACTTGAATACTATTAGATCTGAGCTGATTACAGAATTGAGGCTAGATTACTAGCGATACAGAGATTACAGAGATAACTGAGATTACTGAGCTTTCATAATTTCTGCACTTGTCTGAGGATACAGAGTTCTATAGTTCACCAAGTTCTGAGAATCATGGATCGACTGAAATTATCAAAAAACTGACACGGGCTCTAGACAACAGCTCTATTATCGAGTATAAATACCCCCAGGACTCAATAGCATAAAAGTGAAGATAATCATTCTTGACTAGTCATCACCATAATCATTCATTCATCATCACAATCATTAAAGCATCTTCACAATCATTAAAACATCTTTTCAAGTAATTAGGAATCATGTCATATGTTCATTCCCACAATCATTAAGACATCACCTCAAGCATTTAAGGATCAAAAACGTCTATTCATCATCACAGTCGCCAAGGGGTCACTTTAAGCATCTCAGAATGATAATCATACAATAACATAGGGGAAACATGCTACTAGATCGTACTTCATTCAACCATTTTTTACCTCAACTATTTCATACCTATATCAGTCTTGACATGTGTTTGGATATCACATGGCTTGGGGAAACTTCGTAGTATCATGTCATAACTTACTTGCTAACCACTTGGCATGTATTAAAAACTTAGCATACATCAAGAGCACATAATTGGGGAATTTATTGCTCTCATATCTCCACTTATTCAATAAGGTCCTTCAACAAAATACTAGACATGCACGGGTTCACACTTATATGGGGATTTCCTACTACCATGGAATAATTTATTTACTTGGGCATTTTATCAAACACTAGGCATGAATAAACTAACTCATAATTTAGAGTTTCCTATTCAACATACTATAATGGCCCTTATGATTCACCTAAGCTCTTTATCAAAACTATAGGGGACATGCTTTGCTTATTCAACCATTTCTACACCCAAAAATCATGAACACATCACATAGAAAGCAACATGAGGAAGATTCATCATAAATATCACATAGATTCCACCCACTAGGGTCAAAGCTCATGAATCTTGTAAACAAACATGAATCAAAACTCAACAACACATGTAACATCAATTTTAACTTATACAAATCATGGAATCTCACAAATATAAAATCTTCTTATTTTAAAAAGGGATTTTGAGCTTCTTGGATGAAAGGAATCCAAGAATCAACATCTACATACCTTAATCTTTGAAATTGGATGAATTCTAATGCTTGAGACTCTATCTGCACTTTTAATAAATGATTCTCGAAGCCCACACTATGAGGAACTTGATTCTTGAAGAAATCTTGAAGAATTTATGGATGATTTTTGGAAGATTAGGGTTCTTGAATAAAACCCTAGATATTTTTTCTTAAGGAAATTGAAAGAGTAAATGATGAAATTAGGGTTTGGATGGGGTTTCTCATATTTATAGAGACCTCCAAAAGATGGAAAAATACCAAAATAACCTTGCAAAAACGTCCTTAAATTGCTGGAAAAAAATAGCTAACGACATCTGTGATAAGCCGTCAAACTGGTGATAAGTCGTCATGAAATATCATCATAAAAGGGTCGAATTTATGATTTTCTGCCTAAGGTTGATGACATTGGTGATAAGCCGTTATGGGAATGATGACTTATCACAAAATTTTGTCATTGGGGGTGGAAATCTGCCCAGGGCTGATGACATTGGTGATAGGTCATCACGTTTGTGATAGCTTATCATGAATGTCGTCACTCAGTTTCCCAGCATGACATGCTGGATTAAAATGGGTATAACTCCTTACTACGATATCAGTTTTTGACGAAATTGGTATAGTTGGAAATATAATTCAAGGATATTTCATTTGATATATAGTAGGTCCTATAATTCGATATATACAAAGAGTTATGGTCGATTCAATTTGTCTCAAGTTTTGACGCTCACTAAAACTTGAATGATAGGAAAGCTTTCAACTCGTCCTTGAGTTAGGGGACCTCTATGATCTTAATTCATGCTCAAATAGATTCCTACACTACATAATTGAGTAACACACTAAATTACATAGGATTTGAGGCTTTTGGAACATCTACGTATATGAATGACGGATTTCCATTCTATTCCAAAATGTGGGGTATTTCATTATCTCCCTCTTGGAATCATTCATTCTTGAATATCGCTTGATAAGTTACGAGTACTGATCAACTAAACTTACTTAAGGGACGTGAATATCTAGAATATGACTATGCAACTAGAACCACTGACATATAGAGTTATGGCACTGGGCATGCATATCTGATGTATGAAATACTTGACTGAATATACTCATAGCTGAATTCTCATAACACTCATGCATATCTGATGCATGAACTCATAACTGGGCTGATCTCAAGAATGCATGATTGGTCACATACTGACAAGTTGAACTCATTTCTACTTAATGTGCATATCTAATACATGAATGTTCGGTTAACCTTACTTTCAAAAGCATGACTTGCCAATGCAATAACGACTGATGCTAACTACATAAATAAAATCTTAACATGTATTAGGATGAATCTAATGGCATAAAACATCATAATACTATAGGGTATCTCTCCCTTGGGATTCTATGTCCCTGTAAACACACTTTGCTAAAATATTGGGGAGGTGCGCGGGGCACCTACAGACTGGGTCATGATTGACCGATCAAGATCATAAATTCATACATGACTCATACTAACATATAAGCTCAAAATGGGAGAAAAGGATCTATCAATTCATGTCATAAAGATGAAGGGCTCATAACATACCCCGGTCTATTTTAGGGAATCCTTCCCGATCAAGGCGAGCCTAAAGCGCACGGAGTCTACCCCTTTGAGTCAGCACTCTATATTCTCGCCTTTTATGGCTGGGACCACCACACCCAAAGCACACATCACTACCAGATCTACACACACCTTGGTGTCACCTGCTACACTCTCCACAACACGGATGGGTACAAATACCACTATCACTACTCTAGGCTTTGGAGCTTAGTGCTCTCTCAGATCTGACACTCCTAAACATAGGTATGGGTAGACTACCTGAAGACGGATCTGGAACTAAAAATCTCCAACCATACTGAGAAATACTACCACCTTGAGACCTTGACTATGAGAAACCACAACTACCTGTCTTGGATCTCTTACTCACTCTCTCTCCTTCATCTTATCTATCTCAATCTATTGCACATGCATCATTAGCCTAGAAAGGTCCATATCTCTATTGATCATAGAAGCTCTACACTCTTTCAACACATAACTCGACACCCCAGACAAAAATTTACTCATAATCGCTCTAGGGTCAGCTACCAAGTTGGGAGCATACTTAGCTAATTGGTTAAACTTAAGACAATACTCTTTCACGATCATGGAACCTTGCCTTAGGTTCATGAACTCTTCTACCTTAGCTTCTATCATCTTTAGTGGAAAAAACCTATCTAGAAAGGCACTCTAAAACTCTGTCCAAGTCACAGGAGCTGTATTCTCCTCTCTACTCTTCTCCCATATCACTACCCAATCATGAGCAATATTCTTCAACCTATAAGATGCTAACTCAACACTCTTCTCCTCAGAAACATGCATAATCTGGGTGATCTTCTTCACCTTCTCTAGATAAAGCTACAGGTCCTTACCTACTACTGACCCAATAAATTCAGGCGGGTTTATTTTTATAAAATTTCTAACCCTGGCTGCGGCGGAATTCCCATCTTGCTTAGGTGGGGCTGCAGCCTGACGATTGCCCTGAACATTAGTCACAGCTTGGGCTAGTACCTGAAAAGCTACCCGAAACTCTGCATGTGACACACTCTCATTCTCAGGATCTATTAGCTGTGGGGGATAATCATCAACCCCACGAACAAAATTTCTGTGAGGAGGTGGAAGAAAGAAGTGGGTTAGACTCAGAACCAATTTGAGCTCATGCTCACTCGCATGAAATGATCACTAAAAGAAGGGGAACTGCTCCTAAGAACATCCTGTAGCCTCTTGTACATAAATGTGGCGTGCAACACACCCATGCACAAGACTCCACTAGATGCGACTTTTCAGACTCCGTAGGACACTCTTGAACCTTAGGCTCTGATACCAAGTTTGTAACACCCCGAGATTTCACCCTGAGACATCACACAATACTTATGACCCTGAAGGACAACAAGCTAATCCTTTACTAATATCTGTACCTGTACACTGCATAATATTTGAAATAAATATGGAAACTAGCCATATGGTTCAACACATCCATGAATACTCATTATACAAAAAACTGAATACTAATACATCCGTCTGAAAAGCCTCTAAACTATCTAAACTATGGAGTTGATGGGACAGGTCCCCAACTAACTCCGTCAACTGAAAATAAATAAAGTCTGAAGCAATAATAGTAAACCGAGATTTGTCCTAGAAAGAAGAGGACTTACTGCTACTGTTGCTGACTGGGATTGAAGTGCTGAGGATACTCTGAATTCTGTGCCTCTAAACCTATGGTGTCAAATAAAACACCATAGCGCAAATGCATCAGTACAGGAATGTACCGAGTATGTAGATGAAGTAGGCTAATGCAAGGGCTCATGCATGCACAATATCTAGACTGAATAATCATGGAAATATTACACGAGAACACATACATGAATCCAACGACCATGACCACAATCATCGCAACTCTAGATACTGAAACTCGGATACCACTTTATTATAGACTGAACTTACTACTGACATTGAGATACTAAATCACTGACTCATATGATACTAATAACTGAAAGTCTGGATGTACTTATATCAAGGACTGAATTCTAAGCTTACTGCTTTCGACTGACAGGATTAGAGATCAACTTTTCTAACAGATTTTTTTGGAAGTGATTATCAATGATAAGAAGTATGATTATATTTAAATATGACAACAAGAATACTCAATAGAAATCTGATACAGTGATCAAGCCTGTATGGCGACATATCTCTGAATATGATATCAAATAATTGTATATGAGACCAAGAATATCTGATAGGATGGTCCATGAATTAATGAAACTATCTGAGTTCCTCATAAAGATAGATGACTGTATCTGACAGTCCTAATTTTTGAAGATTAATACTGAAACTGAGATTGAATCTAAAACTAAAACTGTAACTGTGGAAAGTAGCTACTTAACTGACATTCCCCAACCTACCACAGGTGGGGTCCAACCTGTAACCCCAGCTGAAAGGGTGTCAATACTGTGCCACGGGTAAAGACCATTCTCTGTTCAATCCTCTCTGATGGATGACCCTTACCAGAAAGTCGACCTAAGGCAATATAATAGTCAAATACTCTCTCTCAAGAGGATAGCATTTCCTGATGGTGACTCCTGTATCCTGCACTGGCTACGTAGTTCTGGAGGTCAGGGATTACTACTAACGACTCTAGCCTCTCTCATTGATGGGAAGAGCCACCATCCCTTCCCTCGCTCGATGCTAGTTTCTACTCCCAATTGAAAGACTCTGAACTGAATTCTCAACTGAACACAATTGAACTGAATCTGATACTGATCATGTTTCTTAAAATATCTGACTGAGTTATGCTGAAATCACTTAGTTCCGTATCTGACGGAAAATATACCAAATCATGGTATCTCACTGACGGTACAGATCTTGAATAGATTACTCGAATCGCTTCTGACATTAGAATTGAATCACTTGAATACTATTAGATCTGAGATGATTACAGGACTGAGGCTAGATTACTAGTGATACAGAGATTATTGAGATAACTGAGATTACTGAGCTTTCTTAAGTTTTGCACTTGTTTGAGGATACAGAGTTCTATAGTTCATCGAGTTCTAAGAATCGTGGCTCGACTGGAATTAATGAGAAACTGAAACGAGCTCTAGAAAATAGCTCTATAGTTGGGTATAAATACCCCCAGGACTCGATAGCATAAAAGTAAAGCATAATCATTCTTGACTAGTCAGTCATCTCTACAATCATTCATTCGTCATCACAAGCATTCATTCATCATCACAATCATTAAAGCATATTCACAATCGTTAAAGTATATCTTCAAGTAATTAGGAATCATGTCATATGTTCATTTCCACAATCATTAAGATATCACCTCAAGCATTTAAGGATCACAAATGTCTATTCATCATCACAGTCGTTAAGGGGTCACTTTAAGCATCTCAAAATCATAATCATATAATAACGTAGAGGAAACATGCTACTATATCATACTTCATTCAACCAGGTTTTACCTCAACTAGTTCATACCTATATCAGTCTCAATATATGTTTGGATATCACATGGCTTGGGGAAACTTCATACTATCATGTCATAACTTACTTGCTAACCACTTGGCATGTATTAAAAACTTAGTATATATCAAGAGCACATAATTGAGGAATTTACTACTCTCACATCTCCACTTGGTCACTAAGGTCCTTCAGCAAAACACTAGACATGCACGGGTTTACACTTATTTGGGTATTTCCTACTACCATGGAATAATTCATTTACTTGGGCATTTTATCAAACACTAGGCATGCATAAACTAACTCACAATTTGGGGTTTCCTATTCAAAATACTATAATGGCCCTTATGCTTCACCTAAGCTCTTTATCAAACCTATGGGGGACATGCTTCACTTATTAAATCATTTCTACACCCAAAAATGATGAACACATCACATAGAAAGCAACATAAGGAAGATTTATCACAAATATCACATATATTCCACCTACTAGGGTCAAAGCTTATGAATCTGGTAAACAAACATGAATCAAAACTCAACAACACATGTAACATCAATTTCAACTCATACAAATCATAGAATCTCACAAACATAAAATCTTCATATTTTAAAAAGGGTTCTTGAGCTTCTTGGATGAAAGGGACCCAAGAATCAACATCTACATACCTTAATCTTTGAAATTGGATGTATTCTAATGCTTGAGTCTCAATCCGCACTTGTAATAAATGATTCTCGAAGCCCACACTATGAGGAACTTGATTCTTGAAGAAATATTGAAGAATTTATGGATGATTTTTGGAAGATTAGGGTTCTTGAATAAAACCCTAGATATTTTCTCTTAAGGGAATTGGAAGAGTAAATGATGAAATTAGGGTGTGGATAGGGTTTCTCATATTTATAGAGACCTCCAAAAGATGGAAAAAGACCAAAATACCCTTGTAAAAACATTCTTAAATTGATGTACAAAAATAGCTAATGACATCCGTGATAAGCCATCGAACTGGTGATAATTCATCACGAAATGTCATCAGAAAAGGGTCAAATTTATGATTTTCTGCCTAAGGTTGACGACATTGGTGATAAGCCGTCACGAGAGCGACGACTTATCACAAAATGTCATCACTGGGGGTGGAAATCTTCTTAGGGTTGACGACATTGGTGATAGGTCGTCACGCTTGTGACAGCTTATCACGAATGTCGTCACTCAGTTTCCCAGCCTGACATGCTGGAGTAAAATGGACATAACTCCTTGCTCCAATAGTTCTGAACTCATATTTACCGTGTTGCGGTGAGGGAATTCAAAAATCGTAATTAGACCACGTCGCGATGACGTTGTTGCATCTAGTTTTTGATTTAAATTGCGAAAGAGGTAATTTTTTATTTTTGATTATTTCAGTAATGATTCAGTTAAACCACAAATTCTATTACTTATTCAGTTGATGTAATTATGATGAGCACTAAAAGTTACAAAATCATGTTCAGTTAAGCTTAGTTCAGTTTAATCCCAGTGTCAGTTCAGTTGGAAGTAGAATTTAGCACCGAGCGAACCCAGGGATGAAGGTTCACCTGACAGTCAAGAGGGTGACCCTTAGTAACAATCCTCGAGTTATAGAACTGCGTAGCCAACATAGGTTATAGATGTCTACCTACCAGTTGAGGGTTGGCAGGGTGTTTACCTGCCAGTTGAGGGTAACACATATCTCATTATAGCGCCTACCAGTTAAGGGTGACTCATTAGTCTTTCAGGAAACCAGTTTAGTAGATCTATACAGCCAGTGTTAGTACCCGTGGCACGATACTGACACCCTTCTAACTGGGGTTATAGGTTGGACCCCAACTAGCTCAGATTGGGCCATGTCGATTTTATGATACCTCCTATAGTCTTAGTACATTATTCAGTGTATATTTAGTTAATGTTTGCTTAACCAAAGCATATAGATTTATAGTTACTTAGTTATACAGATTTTAGTCTTTCAGTTTATAGATTATTTTAGAAATATGTAATGCTTGGTCTTGCATTCTTAGATATTACAGTTTTCATGCATTCATGCTTAGTTATTTCATGCTATTCAGTTAGTCCTTATCTCATGTGTGCTTTACCCCATGCATTTCAGCCAGACCTTATCTCATATACTAGTATATTCAAAGTACTAATCGCATACTCTTGTTTGCGCTATGTTGTCTTATACATAAGTTCAAACGCTCAGTTTTCTGACCGCTTCTAGACAACACAGTGTACCTGACAACGACCAAGCGCACACACAAGTGTATGTGGTCTTATCAAGTAATATAGTGGCTTCAAGGAAAGCCTAAGTATCGATCTCTCAGGGACTTGCGTTCGCTGCCTATCTAATTCTTTTAACTAATTGAGAAAAAATAAACAAGAAAAGAGTTTGTAATTTTGTAAATTAAAAATAAAATAAATAATGCATAAAAATAAAAGTATTAGGACAATCAATGGAAGAAAACTCATGGTTAAAGCACTTCGAACAATCATACTATGTTTTTGAATTTCATTCGTCAACTTGCTTATCGTGGTTGTTGATTCATAGGGCTAATTGCATGATCGTGGTATTAGGACATTACAACTACATCGTTGAGCGGGGATGTAATAATTCAATTAAGTGAATTAAAGCTATCATCCTACGTTTGAATCAAGTAAGGCATCTAAACACATCCCTATCCTAGACGCTAAGTTTAATTCTTTATTTTATAAAAGAATAAAAATCCAAACTTTATTTATTCCCATGTTCTATCTCCCTATTCCTTCTTCCGAGATTAAATGGTTGACAATATATGTATTCTAAGGGTCGCGAATACTTAAAATAATTAAAACAAGAATAAACAAACATCCAACAATGATAAGAAAAATTAATTGAAATTAATCCAAAATAATAGTAATCATGTTCTTAGCTTTAACTCCGGAAGGAGGATTTTTAGCCAATAATATTCATAATCATGATCCAAATAATTGAATACATGATATAAAAAATTAAAGACTAAAAATAAAATTAAAACTTAATAAACCGTGTAGCAGCTCCTCCGTCTTTTCTCCAAATCTGTTTCAGCCGTCTATAACGTGTCCAGTTCTGTTGATATAAATAATAATCTCCCCTAAAATATTGTTCCTAAGCTGACAAAAATAATAATTCTATACATGTCCAGCTGTATCCCACTCCAAATATAATATATAATACAATTATCCTGGTGGGATTAAGACTAGGCACGTGACCCAAGGCTAGATTCCCACCAATTTCTTTAATTTGTGCCTAATTGCATTTCATTTATTGATGTTCAGTTCATGTCGGCGCATTTGTAATTTGTCATTGCACATTACATCGACGCGACACGTCAAGTTAGCGTCGTTGGACTGGTTGGACTGAAAATATCGACGCGATGCGTCTTCACGTTTTCTCACTGAATTTGCTTTCAAAATTTTGGTTAAGTGTAGAACGTCCTTTCCTTTGCCCATGCCTTTTGTAGTGTATTTTCAATTAATTTTGATCCTTTTTGTCATCAATATATCACCTTATTTAATTCGCCAAGCCTCCTACAATATCATACACCACATATTAAAGATTAAAACAACACAATATTCTCAACAACAAATCAAAACACAAGCTAAGATAAGGTAAATTCGCAATGGCCTTCCACTTTTTATTTCGACTCTTGACTTAATCAACTTAAACTTTGCACATTACAAATAAGTTATTCCACATAAAATTACACCATTAAAATATTTAGAACAAATTAAACACATTAGAATCCACCGAAACCAACTAGACACACACCTAGCTCAAGCTAGTAAGACTAGTTTTTCAGATTGAACTCTAAATTATTCAATTAAGCACAAACTTGCTTGAAAAATACTTTGGATATTATAATCACGCACTTGGACACTCAAATGTTTATTTTTATCAATATGAACACATAAAGCACACGAATTGCTCTCAAAACAACGCGAAATAAGCTAGAATAATGACACCAAAGTTTGTAAACCTACCTCAGATCAATACCCAACAACAGTAATGGTGAGTCCTCATCCATCAAGGACATAATTGCTTATTCAGTTACTTTAGTAGTTCTTTATATTCAGCTAGTCAGAGTTAGTTGGGGGCTTGTCCCATCAACTTCTCAGTCAGTTAGAGGCTTTTTAGACAAATAGTTAGACAGTGAATCAGTTAATTTCATCTTTTATTAGTTATCGCAGACATGATAGTATTACATATTTTAGTATTTTAGTTTTTCAGTAGTTTATTAGTTTATCTTCCGCATATATTATATTAGGACCATTTTATTCAGTGCTCATATTAGGTACTAGCTCATAAATTAGCTTGTGATCACTTATGAATATAGGCACCATTGTCACGGCTAGGGGGTAGCCTCGGGTCGTAAAAAAATTTGGTATCAGAGCCTAAGGTTTTATAGTGTCCTAGGGAGTTTGAAAGTCGCGTTGAGTAAAGTCTTGTCCATGGGAGTGAAGCACGCCACACTTATGGATAAGAGTTTATGAGATGTTTTAGGAAAAGTTTCCCCACTTTCAGTATTCATGGTGTGCGAAAGAGTATGAGCACTAGTTAAAGTTTTTTTCTAACTTATTCTTTATTCTATTTAATGGACATGCCTCTAGAAGAAATAATGGAAAAAGGAATGGGGACCTTTGCCTGTTCAGGAAGATCCCCTGAATGAGCATGTCTTTTATGCCGAATTCAGAGCTTCTTTTATTACCTTAGCTCATTCATTTGTTGCTCAGAATAATCAGCAGGATGTTGCTGCAGCCAATCAAGTGGCAAATACAACTGCAGTTAGGATTCAAGATTTCACCAGAATGAATCCCCCTTTATTTTCAGGATCTAAGTCTGAAGAGGATCTATAGGAGTTTCTTGATATGGTTTAGAAGGTGACAGATATCATGGGCGTCACTTCGAGTGAGAGTGCAGAGTTGGCTGTATATCAGTTGCAGGATGTAGCTCACACCTTGTTTAATCAGTGAAAGGTGGACCATAGTTTTAGTGCAGAGCATGTTGAGTGGGAGGAATTTGCCACGACTTTTCTAGACATGTTCTTTACGTTAGAGTTAAGGGAGGCTAAGATTCAGGAGTTCATTAATTTAAAGGAGGGCAGTATGAGTGTGAAGGATTACTAGCTTAAGTTTACTCAGTTGGCGAGGTATACTCTTAACGTGGTGGCTAAAAATAGGTCTAGAATGAATAAGTTTGTGTCTGATGTAGCTGATAGTGTGGTTAAGAAGTGTAGGACTGGCAGTTGATTAAGGAGATGGACTTATCTAGACTTATAGTTCATGCTCAGCAGATTGAGGAAGATAAGCTTAAGGAGAAAGAGAGTGAGAATAAGAGGGTTCGAACAGGAAGTTTTAACTTTTCTCAGCCAAGATCGAAAGGAGGTAACCATTCTCAGTTTTGTCAAAAGTTTTCAACCCTAGCTCCATCGTCAGCTAGTGCCTAAGTTCAGGCAAGATAGTCGGGATAGAGCGCCAGGCTCTAAGCCCAGGGTAGTGTGAATAATAGTCATACTAATTTGCTCTGTGGGAAATATGGCAAGAATCATTAGGGTGTGTGTAGAGCTGGCAGTGATATGTGTTTTGGATGTGGCAAGCTAGGCCAAAGATTCAGAGATTGCCCAAAGGCTAGTCAGCAGGGTCAGTCCAACTGTCCTCTAATTTCAGTTGGTTTCCCGACTTAGTAGGGTGTCGTTTCTAGCGCAACCAGTGGGCAGTGTCAGAATGGATTGTATGTCCTCCAGACCCGACAGGATCAGGAAAGTTCTCCTGATGTAGTTATGGGCACGTTACAGGTCCTTCATCTCCATGTTTATGTTTTATTAGGCCCTGAAGCTTCACGCTCCTTTGTAACCCCCTATATAGCAGTCGATTTTGGTGTCAGTCCCGAATCTTTAGCAGAATCTTTCTCAGTGTCTACTCTAGTGGGTAAATCTATTATAGCCAGACGGTTATACAGAAATTACCCGGCTACAGTATATCAGAAAGTTACCTTAGTTGATCTTGTGGAGTTAGCGATAACTGATTTTGATGTCATTCTTGACATGGATTGGCTCCACTCATGCTTGTCAAACCCCTTTTTTGTTTTTTTCTCCCAAGTGAGTTCGGAGTCGAAGGATTTTTCTAATTAAAGTGATGTTTTTGAATAAGAATTATTTTTATTACAGAGTTGTCACTTGGAATTGAGTTATGGTGTTCCAAGTCACCATTTGAATCCCTAGTCAAAAGGAAATGACTCTTTATTGTGGTTTGCAAAAATATAAGACCAAGTAAAGTATTCTGTTGACCGAGAGAAAGGTGTGAGGCACCCCTCGACTCCCATGGTTCTAGCACGGTCGCTTTTATTGACTTATCTTGACTTTAATTATTTTGATAAATTATGTTTGGCCTAAGTTTGCTCACTTTTGATATCTAAAAGCTTTCTATAACTCTTGTATTAAATCGGTGAAGATTAATTTTAGAAAAATATTTATCAAGGTGCATTATTTCATCCTTGAATTTTTAAATGTCTCAGAAAGATACGTACGCCGCATTCTTAATTGAGATAAATATTCTAAACATGCCTAAACTTACCTAGCGTTAAAGGCGTTGATTAATCAATTATAAATTCAAGATACCTAAACTTATTAGACACATTTTCATAACATGCACACCACATTCTTATAACAACACCTATACTACGCCTATACATTGGAAAATTCCACTCATACCATTTTATTCTCATTAATCGAATTCATTATAATCCATATACAACTAACTAATTAACATATAAATAAGGGACAACAAATATGAAAGACCACCCACTCATATTTACTACAATGCATGCAGCATAAGCGTTTCACCAAAAATAGTAATAACAGACTTCTTTTTTAAAAAATAAATAAATAAAATATGGATCTCTCATTCTTTCGTACGTATTTGTATATATAATCGATTGACATATACCACTTATACAAATAGAAGATCTCTAGTAATATTTTTTAAAAAAATATAGCATAATAAAAAAAATGTATTGTCTATATATATAAAACAACAATATATATTTTTATCACGCTAATAAGAAAAACAAAATATATATTTTTAAGTCAAATCGTGGTTATCAAACTAACAGGAAGACACATTTTTTTTAAGGTCAAAACACGATTAATTAAATAAACCGAGTTAATGTATACGTAGAAATAAAGAAAAAGAATTTCTAAATTTTTTCTGTCTAAACGGATAAAAGATAGTATCATAACACCATTAGTTTCCTGTTTTGTATACTAAAGAAAAATGATAAAGAAAATATTTAAAGAAAAAAGTCACAAATTTCCTTCTAATTTAACTTTTGCCTCTTTTATCTTTGAATAAAAACACTAAATGATTTTTTTTTTTTTTTTATTTAACTGACACTTACTGAAACCAAATCACTATGAAAAAATCATCTTCTATACCTATCTATTCTAAAAAATAAGATAACTTCAAACTAACATATATTAGATTTTACACGATACATGGGTACAAAAAACTTTGATCCGACCTCTACATTAATAATAACCAAAACACATATATTTGGACACCCAACATTCACAAGTATTAAGGCTTAAACAAGAAGAAATAATCCCATACATTAATTACAATCATATTCTTACACCCATGTTATGAAATATTGGTAACAATCAAACAAGTGAATTCATTAAAAAAGAAATATGAAATTTCCATGATTAGAATAAGCTTGGTCACGCTTTCACATGATCATCAAGTTGAATTTTATAAAGAAAGATTGAGGGTTACCTCCCATTAAAATAGATTTCTAACGAAATCCGCTATAATCTTGTAATTCACAAAGTCAATAATAGTTAACTTTTGAAGCCACGAACTCGAACCGAAAACTCGAATGAAAACCCAAACTCAAACTTCAAACTCAAAGATCTCTCTTTTGTTGATTGGTCGTATATGATTTCCCACAATTTTTCCAAATCTTTTTAACTCTTTTTGTCTGCTTTTCTCTGTCTTTTTTTTCTCTAGTTTTCTCCCATTTTTTCTGGTTTTCTCTTAAGTTTTGTCTGATCTTTTCTCTCTCTGTGTTTTTTTCTATCAAAGTGTAGGTAGTTTTTGTGGGGGTTGAGGGAGTCTTTTAAGTAGAAGGATTCTTGGGGGAAAAAGTTGGGGGAACAGTTACTTTAGATAAGGGGAGGGAATTTAGGGGAGGGAATTTAAATTTTAAAATAAAATTCTTCTCTTTTTTTTGTCTATTAATAATAATAAATAAAAATAAATGAATAAATAAATAAAATAGAATAGTAATAATAATAAATATAAATATAACTAATTAATTTTTAACTTTTTAAAAAATATAATAAAATTTTATAAATATTCTTAAATAAATATAATTAAGATAGTACTAAAACTACTAGCTTATTTATTTAAAATTTAAAAAATAAAAATATTTTTAAATTTTTATTATTTTTTTAAAATTAGAATAAAAATAAAATAAAATATCTCAAAATTAACTTTATTTAATTATTATTTTTTAACTAAAAATTTATTAAAAATAAAATAAAATAAGAGGTTACATAAGATCAGACCAAATACAAATATTTAATATCAAAAAATAAGTTAAAATTCAAGGAGGATCAAAAATCACGTGTCTACATTTTTGCCCCTCTTTGTGTGGAATCTTGAAGAGTTTTCATACAAAGAAGTAGACAAGATATGATTTTTTATCCTCCGATTATTTGAAAGGTAGGGATAAAATAAAATTAAAATAAAATAAAAAATGTGACCGAGTCTTGGTTTTGGACCTCCTACCTATCTCGGATTATAAGAAAATTCAGTCATGAGTAGTTCAAAGGTAACATGATGAGAGAATGAGTTAGATGTCAAGTGAGATTCCGTCGAATTTCCGGTTAAGGACTTCTGCTTTTTACATCAAATGACTAACAAAAATCAAAAATTAAAAATCAAAAATACAAATGAAAAATGCAATTTCTCTAAAATTTTGATTTGAAACTTTATGATTTGAACTTGAAAATTCACCCTATTCTTCAAGTGGGTTCCTGGCTTGGTTTTTCCTCTTCAACCTGTTCTTCAAGCGGGCTCCTGATTTGTTACTTATTCACCCTGTTCTTCAGGTGGGCTCTTGACTTTTTACTTATTCACCCTGTTCTTCAGGCAGGCTCCTGACTTGTTATTACTTCATCACCCTGTTCTTCAAGCGGACTCCTGACTTGTTATTACTTCTTCACCCTATTTTTCAGGCAGGTTCCTCGACTCAAATTAAATTGTGAAACAGAAAAATAACATCCCATTCTTTAGGAGGGTCCTGAGCATAAAATAAATTTCCATTTTTCAGGAGGGTCCTGTCCCATTCTTCAGGAGGGTCCTGAGCATAAAATAAATTCCCATTCTTCAGAAGGGTCCTGTCCATAAAATAAATTCACATTCTTCAGGAGGGTCCTGATCATAAAATAAATTCTCATTCTTCAGGAGGCACCTAAGCATAAAAAATAAATTTTCATTATTCAGGAGGGCCCTATCTCATTTTTCAGGAGGGTCCTAAGCAAAAAATAAATTCTCATTCTTTAGGAGGATCCTGTCTCATTCTTTAGGAGGGTCTTGAGCATAAAAATAAATTTTCATTCTTCACACACAAAACCCTTTTTTTTGCCCCAGTTTGTACTGGAAAAAATTGTACGTATCATAGGATCTTAATATTTTGAAAAATACAGTGAAATGATAAATTAAAACTTGAAATATATTTGATAAGTACATCTCGCAAAAAATAAGGTTTACCCTAACCGAGATCTAGCATTGTGTGCTGTAACCATACTTCCTGCGTTGACAAAAGTGTGAAATTGTATCCTTTATCTGAAAACTTTAATGTGAAAAAATATCCCTTCTTTGTTTCAAACAAAAAAAAAATTGTGAGTTTTAAAAATGTGGTGGTTAATTTGTAGCATTTGTCTTTTGAAGTGATTGCTCTTGCATTTGCCATGTTCAACTCCTTTTCCCATCCTTGATGAATATTTGTTGACTTGTCATACTTCTGACCCCAAATTCTGACTACTGAGACTTTGACTCAAAACATATTTCTCTTGTATGATGCCTCTGAATTTAACTTTCAATACACCTTTTATCTTTTCACGAGTCCGAAATGGTCAGATCATAATCATTCTGAGTACCCTACTTTCCTTTGAAACATTGTCTTTGTGCATCAACCTTTTGTCTTGCTTTGTACCATTAAAGGAGTTGGTAGCAAGTTCGGAGTCCTTTTTCACTTGACTTAACGTGAATTTGACTCAAAAACACACAAAAGATGATAATAATTTTACATTTGACGGCAAGGACAAAAAAATCAAAAACAAAAAAGGAAAAGAAAAACACAATAGACATCTCTTTTTCAAAACAAAAAGGAAAACTTATTTGAATGTGAAAACCAATTATGGTGATTATGACATGTATTTTGAATCAAACAACCAGATCTACCTACACTAATCATTACAACTTTTGCCCACTTATTGAGTTTGAAATGGAGCCATTCTTGAACATGCTCCCTTTAAATCACAATCCTCCTTGGGCTAGTGGAACTTCAATGAATTTTCCCCAACGAACCTATCTCATTTTCATTTCATTCTCAACTCATAGTCGCCTTATGGTGCTCATAGGGGTTTTCACCAATAAGACTCTCTCATTTCATTATTCTCACAATTCACTATCTCCTTATGGTGCCCAAGAGGGTTTTCACCAATAAGACTCTCTCATTTTCATTTTCATTCTTTTAAAAGAAAAATAACACCCAAAATATGGAATATCATGCACCCATAACATGTTTAGCCTTGACATTCTCAAAGATTGATCTGAAGGTCTTTCTTTGGTTGTAACTTATTGTTTGGAAAGTTTTAGAAAGAAAAGGCGGCATGCGGCTAAAAAATTTACATGACATTGGATGAAGCATACAACTTTTGTAATCAACTTTTTAAGGAAATAAGCTTTTGCCCCAGTTTTATTTCATTCTGGTAACTTGGATTTTCTTTTGGTTGGACCGAACCCCAGAGTAGGGCTGCCTACGTATTTTATCATAGCAAGAATCAGGTAAAACGTAGTTCATGAAAGTCATTCTTTTGCTTGATTTTGATTTTTTTTTTCTTTTTTTTTTTCATCAACATCATTTTTTTTTGTTGAAACTTTTAACTTTAATTGATTCCAAAAGAGGAGTACGAAAGAAAGATAAAATCTCAAAGGGGGTAAGCAAAGGTTGATTTATTATTCGGACAGCAGAATAACATGCGTTCATCATTTCAATCTTTTAAAATACAAGTGCAAAACATACATAACAAAATTGTACATGAATATCATACAAATATCTCTTAACTGCGTCAGCATTGACCGATATTCCTTCTATTTTTCCTTCTACATCAATCAAATATAATGCACCATTAGGTAACACCTTCTTCACCATGTTTAATTACTCATGTTATATTAATGATATATGAATTGAACAAATATTGGATTGTAGGTTATGCCTAAAGGAACAATTAAATTTGAGCTAAATTTGGAATCTATAATTAGTTATTAAAACTGGACCTTATTAATATTTTTTTGAAATTGCGGAGGTTTTAAACCCCTGCAATTTTTAAATAAAAATTTATAAAATGAATTAAATTAAAAGTAACGGGGGGTCGACAGCCGCAAAATAACCCCTACAAATTAATTATGGGGGTTGAAAAAAAATTGTTGCAACTTGTTTGTAATGGCTCGTATTATAGAGGTTTTGGAAACTGCCGGAATTACATTTTGCGGGGATTTTAAACCCCCACAAATCTTAAAATTAACTTCCACAATTTGACTCATTTTTTGTAGTGACAACCAAGGGAATTTTTTATGATTAAATTTTATTATCACCTCCTCTATTTCTGCAGGTTTTTCTTTCATCAAATCTACAACATTTGCTGATTTTTCCAAATTAATTTTAATTTTAATGATCGGCTTGAAGAAAATCGCAACATCTTCACCACTAGGTATCACTTCGAGCATGTTTATTTCATTATGATGTGGCAACGGATTTTGATTAACATTTGGAGCATCTGGACTTTACACCATGATCTATTGTGTGTCAATCAACTCCTGAATGGCTCTTTTCAAATACCAATATTTCTCTGTGTCATTCCCTGGGGAATCGGAATAGTATTCACATCTTCTAGAATAATCCAAGTTCTTCAGGGAGGATCCAGGATCCTTCTCTCAATTAGGCTTAGAACATTCATTTTCCTCAGCCTCTGAAACAAGCTGGCGTAAGATATTCCAATAGGAATTAAATTATCTTTGCCCATGTTATCCTTCTTGTAGCCCGCTTTAGGCCGAAAATTAGACCTAGGGGGGCCTCTTTGAACTTGCGGGATCAATGGATTATTTTGGATGGCTGGTGTACGCCATTGCAGGTAAGAAGGAACCCGAACATATGGTTGTGCATTATAGGTTGAATACTAAGGAAATGGAATGGAATATAATGAATTTTGTGGAAGAACATATTGTCGTGGATGGTTATATGGGTCTTGGACATACATTTAGGATTGAGATTGTGCGTAAGGGTGACGCACGCTTTTCCAATTTTGCCGTGGACCTAGTACAATAGTAGCTACATCCTCTTTTCTTTTCTTTCCACTAAAACTTCCTGAACCACTTTGAATTGCCTATGTTGTTGCTTTCAAAGTGGCCTAGCTGATAATCTTTTAGACTTAATTCCATTCTCTACCATCTCTCCAACTTTATTGACTTTAGCAAATGTGCTTCCAATAGTAGAAAGAAAATGATGGAAATAATCAGGTTCTTATCCCGTAGAAAAATATCAATCATCTCAGACTCCTTTATCGATGGTCTGACTCTTACAGTCTGTTCTCTCCATCTGACAGCATATTCTCGAAAAATTTCAGTTGCCTTTTTTCTCATGTTATCAAGTGTAGTTTGATCTGACACTATCTCGATATTATATTGAAATTGTTGAACAAAATCCCGAGCATGTCATCCTACACGTGACAATGGGAAATGTCTTGGTTAATAAACCATTCAGAAGCTACCCCTACTAAGCTTTCTCCAAAGTAAGCCATGAGCAATTCTTCTTTTCCTTCTACCCCCCTTAATTGATTGTAGAACTTTTCAAGTGAGCTACAAGATTGCCATGACCTTCGTATTTATCAAAATTTGGCATTTTGAACCCCAGCGGCAAATGGACATCAGGAAACATACACAAATCCTTGTATGAAACACTTTTTGGTCTTACTAATCCTTGAATATTTCTCATACTCTGCTCCAAGCTTCTTACTTTCCTAGCCATCTCCTTTTATTCCTCATTCTTAACAATCTTCTCAATCACGATAGGAGAATCATGTTGATGAGCATGATAATGTGGATTTTCGGGTTGGAAATTTATTTCAGAAGGATACAACAGATCATGACTTGATTCCCCCATATTTTTTTGTATTGTCGAATGAGGGCCCACAGTAGCTGGTTCTACAGAAGTGAAAAGTTGGTTATTTGTGACAGATGGATTTAGTGTGCGCATTGTAAAAATGCCAGCACCTCCAGTCACATTAGCATACCTGCCGATTCCAGGTGGATATAATGGATCGCTAGTTTGAGCTTCAACAGGATTTGGATTATTTGTATTCGAAAGTTCAGGGATTGAGGAAGGCGGGAATTTTCCATTCAATCAAGCTTGGTACATTTCCACCATCTGTTGTTTCAATAACTTAATTTCTTCCATTGATACTAATTCCTGAGTTGATTTTGCTCTTCGTCACTGTCAGACCTTATACCTTCTCTGTGGGTCATCTTTCTCTTTCCTTTGTATCTAGTGTTGTACGGATGTGATGTTATTTTAAACTACAAACCAACCACCAACTATTTTATCTTTTCTATGACCAAGTAGCAAATGGATGAGTGTTACACATTTACACATTATAATGCCACGTTGTATGTTATGCTTCTATATGAATTCTCCAACCTATTATGGAAGACTTTATGTTTCAACCCAGCTTTTCTAGACTCACGTTTCAAAAATTTATGATTGAACCCTTTGGAGGGTTGCCTATGTATCTTGCCAAGATATGAATCAGATCTTGCGTAGTTCAAAAAAAAGATTGATTCTTTCTTTCTTTCTTTCTTTCTTTTTTTAAGAAAATAAAGTAAGTGAAGTAAAATTTATATAATATATATAGAAATAAACGATCAACTTCATTACATTCCATAATTTTCAAATACAAATACGACAAAATAAATGACCCAAACTCCTAAGATAAAACCTACTAACTGACATATGACAAATAAAACTAAACTTAAACAAATACGATTAGCTAAAAGACATAACAACTGAACAAGAAGTTTTTAAACTAAAACTGAAAACCTATGACAAAGAAAACAACTATCCACTCATACAACTGAACCCCAATGTCTCAAAGTCTTCAACTGATTCTTGTAGTTTCAACATGCTCAATCAAGGAGACTTCGGCTTAATATGACCTCCCAAAACAAAGTATATGTCCTCCAATAAAGTGGTGAGATGTTGTGCAAAAGCTGGTACTTGTACTAAAAATTCTTCACGATTCAACTACTGGTAGTCTAAACCCATTCTGGCGATATATTGCGCTACACGGCGTACCTTCCCTCGAAGGGAACTGAAGGACTGATCCCATTCCTAGGCCTGTCGGTCTAGGGAATCAATTATCTCTCTTGCACGTTGTTCACGAGCAGAAGCAACCTCCAGATATTCTCATAATATCCCTCTTTCACATATCCACTGAGATCTCTCTCAATTAAATTCTTCTTACATGTTCTTTTCAACTTCTTGCAAATGCTATCGGCGAGATGAGGCAAGTTCTGCAATATATGGACCCCTAGTTGTAGCCAATTTGATTTGTCCCCGAAGTATGAACTCAATATCCACTGACATAGCTTTCTCTTCAGCAAACTGCCTTTTTTGTTCTTCTATTCTTACCCTGGCATGCTCTAATTTTGCTCTCAAAGCTTGGTTGGCCTCATAATAGTCTTGCATAGCTCTCTCGATCCCTATCCTGATTGCAGCTTCTTGATATATGGGTCTCTTAATCGATCTTTCCGGTCTGACTGGTGGACTCGACTATTTTTCAAACCATTCATGGTAGTCTGGGTGTACTTCTCCCTTCTCACGCTCTATGACCATTGTTTCAATTCCTATAAGACTACAACCATCCCAAATCTGATAGGCCAATCCCTTCGGAAGTGGAATCTCTGGTCTGACCTCAAATATAAACTCAACCATATTTTCTGTTATGGGAATTACTTGACGTCTGCCTAGCTGACGTAAGATCCGCAATGGCACGTAAGGTTGAACACCCCTAATACCCATTAATAACAAGGACGGCCGAATGATAAAACTATGTATGACTTGCCTCCAGGGGAACCAAGGGAGATTCCAAGTGATTTTATCTTCCATCAGAGAATTAAAAAACTTATCCCAATCTCTAATTCCTTCTGGGCATTTGTATTTCTCTAACCTCTCTTCGTAATCTTTGATTCGATTGAATTGTTCAGGAACAAACCTTGCCACTGTAGGACGTTAGTAAAGATATTCCATAATCCACATCTATAGCAAGATATTACATTCCTCGAAAAAATCCTTTCCTTTCTGACAAACGGTCAGAGCATTGTAAATATCTGTCAAGATCATTGGTACCATAGTATAATCTTTCTTAATCAGTAAATGTAACACTCTAGCGAAATGAATATTAATTTTTCTCTCTCTCCTTGGGAAGACCATAGTGCCTAAAAAGGTTACCATGAATGCAAATCGTCTATGAACTTTCCAAGCCTCAAAACTTCCCTTGTTACAGAGTTATTTACCGTACTTTGCAAACCCCTCTTGCCTTCCATATCTGTCATACAAAAACTGCAAGGAGACCCAACCTTTTTTCATTGATTCTTTTTTTGAGTTTTGTATGTTCATGAGCTTGCAGAATCTATTTACCGAGATAAGTCTTGGGGCTATAAGTTTCTTCGGATGCATATCCCTTTATCCAACATAGGCTTCTATCTCCTCTAAATTCGGAGTTAACTCAAAATCTGAAAAGCGAAATACATTATTCCTCGGGTCTCAGAAAGTCAACAATGCATCAATTACCTCCCTACTAGGGTTGATTGTCATGATACTTGTAAAAAAATCCAAATACTTATGTATCTCATCATAATCGAATGTATCCATTTCGTTCCACCATAACCAAAGCTGCAAAGGGGTACAATCCACAACATGAAGCGGTACACTCCCATCCCTCTTCTTCTTTTAATATTTTCCATGAACTGGAGAGACATGTTATACCTATGAATAGGGAGACAATATTAGGAAATGTCTAGACTTAGGAAGAACTTAATTCATTAATTTTGACTTTTTTTTCTTTAACTTGACTCTTTAATGTGACCACTAAATTGGACTTACATGGAAATAATTTTATTAAAAAATAAAAATTGAGAGAAACATGAATGACAATATTTTATTTTTATTTTTTAAAAAAAATATATTATTTTTATATTCACCCCCCCCCCCCCCCCCCCGAGTACACTTAAAAGACAAAAAGAAAAGAAGGTAAAATGACTTAGAAATAAAGAAAGAAAAATGATTGTTTTATGTATAAATTGTATAAAAATTTCAGCCTCACGACCCCTAAAGGTTCAAGACTGTTAAGATATATGCTTACATATTTTATTACTTTATGAAAATTCAGCTCACGACCCCTAAAGGTTCAGGCTATTAGAATTTGTATTAAAATTATTTTTGAGGTTAAAAAGGAAAAAATAAGATAAAGATAATAATACTCATGAAAATATTTTATTTTTTTAAATTTTTATTATTTTAATTACTTTTTCAAAAATATCCTTCAATAAATTTATGAATAAATTTATTTTTTTAAAATACAGGGGTCGTATCCTGGGTAGGAGTTTCTATGTATCGCACTAAAGAGTGAGAATCAGACCCTCATAGTTCATAAAGATCATAAAACTATGTTACTATATTTTAAAAAATTTTCTTTCTTTTAAAACTAAAATTTTTCTTTGAAAAATGATTCATCGAATTTGAAGATAATATAATCTATTGCATTTCAAAGTTGCCTAAAAGCCGGTCAACAAAAAAATAGTCTTCCAAACAAATATCAAAGAGCACGTAGGATGCTCATTTTGGTCAATATAAAATAGGTCACCTGTCCTAGATAGACCCGACCCCTGTGCTGAGTCCCGCTAAGTCAAACGCACGTGATGCAAATAAAGCGGAACCTAATAGCGATAACCAGATTCTGATTTTCAGTTCTTCTAAGTTTAGCCTAATAAGGATAGGTGCCTAGATTGGCTTATCCGAGCGGACACTCGAGTCGGGGAGGGACAACTTGTTTGGTAGCAGTGCTACTCTGCCTTCGTTGTCGATCCGAACCCCGCCTAACATGTATGGCTAATAATCTTTCACCAGGTACCTTGACACTCCGGCTATTTAAAAAAGAAAGTAGGATGCATACACTGCATTCCTTCTATCCTATTTCAGAGACTAGAGGGGGTGCAAGAGAAGACAGTTTATAAATACAGTTCAACAATATCAAAACAGTAAATGAGTGACAAGTAGCACATAAAGACAATAAACACAATATCAAAAATAATTAAAGCAAGTAAAAGTCAATATTAAAAGTTCGAATTCTAATATTCTCCAGTGAAGTCGCCAGAGATGTCACACCCTTTTTTTGTTTTTTGGCCCAAAGTAGTTCGGAGTCAAAGGATTTTTCCAATTAAAGTGATGGTTTTGAATAGGGAATATTTTATTACAAAGTTGCCACTTGGAATTGAGTTATGGTGTTATAAGTCACCTTTAGAATCCCTAGTCAAAAGGAAATGACTCTTTGTTGTGATCTGCGAAAATAGAAGACCGTATAAGGAATTCTGTTGACCGAGGAGAAGGTATGAGACACCCCTCGAGTCTCGTGGTTCTAGTACGGTCGCTTTTATTGATTTATCTTGACTTTAATTATTTTGATAAATTATGTTTGGGCCTAAGTTCGCTCACTTTTGATATTTAAAATCTATCTATAAGTCTTGTATTAAATCGGTGAAAATTAATTTTAGAAAAATATTTGTCAAGGTGCTTTATTGCATCCTTAAATTTTTAAATGTCTCAGAAAGATGCATACGCCACATTCTTAATTGAGACGAATATTCTAAACACATCTAAACTTGCCCAGCGTTAAAGGTGTTGATTAGTCAATCGTTAAAGGTGTTGATTAGTGAATTATAAATTCAAGATACCTAAACTTATTACACACATTTTCATAACATGCACACCACATTCTTATAACAGCACGGATACTACGCCTATACATTGGAAAATTCCACTCATACCATTTTATTCTCATTCATCCAATTCATTATAATCCATATACAACTAACTAATTAACATATAAATAAGGGACAACAAATATGAAAGACCACCCACTCAAATTTACTACAATGCATACAACATAAGCGTCTCACAAAAAGTAGTAATAACGGACTTCTTTTTTTAAAAATAAATAAATAAAATATGGATCTCTCATTTTTTTCGTATGTATTTGTATATATAATCGATTGACATGTACCAATTATACAAATAGAATATCTCTGGTAATATTTAAAAAAAACCATAACATAATAAAAAAAATGTATTATCTATATATTTAAAACAATAATTTATTTTTTATTACACTAATCAATAAAATAATATATATATATATATATATATATATTTTAAGTCAAATCATGGTAATCAAACTAACAGAAAGACACATTTTTTTTAACGTCAAAACACAGTTAATTAAATAAACCGAGTTAATGTATACGTAGAAATAAAAAAAAAAGAAATTCTGAATCTTTTCTCTCTAAACGGATAAAAGATAATATCATAACACCATTAGTTTGCTGTTTTTTTATACAAAAAAAAAAATAATAAAAAAATACTTAAAGAAGAAAGTCACGAATTTCCTTCTAATTTAACTTTTGCCTCATTTATCTTTGAATAAAAACTCTAAATATTTTTTTTTCTTTATTTAACTGACCCTTACTGATACCAAATCAATATGGAAAAATCATCTTCTATACCTATCTATTCTAAAAAATAAGATAACTTCAAACCAGTATATATTAGATTTTACAGGATACATGGTTACAGAAAAATTTGATCTGACCTCTACAATAATAATAACCAAAACATATATATCTGGACACCAACATTCACGAGTATTAAGGCTTAAACAAGAACAAATAATCCCATACATTAATTACACTCATATTCTTAAACCCATGTTCTGAAATATTGATAACAACCAGACAAGTGAATTCACTCAAAAAAAATATGAAATTTCCATGATTAGAATAAGCTTGATCACGTTTTCACATGATCATCAAATTAAATTTTATAAAGAAAGATTGATGGTTACCTCTCGTTAAAATAGATTTCTAACGAAATCCACTACAATTTTGTAATTCACAAAGTTAATAATAGTTAACTTTTGAAGCCACGAACTCGAATCGGAAACTCGAACTGAAACCCAAATTCAAAGAACTCTTTTTTTTTTCATTGGTCGTATATGACTTCCCACAATTTTTCCAAATCTTTTAAACTCTTTTTGTTTGCTCTTCTCTAATTATTTTTTTTTTCAGTTTTCTCCCTCTATTTTTTCTGGTTTTCTCTTCAGTTTCAGTGTCTGATCTTTTCTCTCTCTGTGTTTTTCTTTATCAAAGTGTACGTAGTTTTTCTGGGGGTTGAGAGAGTCTTTAAGTAGAAAGATTCTTGGGGGGAAAAGTTGGGGAACAATTACTTCACATAAGGGGAGGGAATTTAAATTTTAAAATAAAGTTCTTCTTTTCTTTTTATCTATGAATAATAATAAATAAAAATAAATGAATAAATAAATAAAATAATAGAATAATAATAATAATAATAAATATAACTTATTAATTTTTATATTTTAAGAAAATATAATAAAAATTCGTAAATAGCCTTAAATAAATATAATTAAGATAGTACTAAAACTACTAGCTTATTTATTTAAAATTTTAAAAAGAAAAATATTTTTGAATTTTGTATTATTTTTTTAAAAATTAGAATAAAAATAAAATAAAATATCTTAAAATTAACTTTATTTAGTTATATTTTTTAACTAAAAATTTATTAAAAATAAATAAAATAAGAATTTACATAATATCAGACCAAATATAAATATTTAATATCGAAAAATAAGTTAAAATTCGAGGAGGATAAAAAATCACGTGTCTATAATGCTATGCCTCAGTTGATTGCAGAAATGGAGTCATTCAATTTTAGTTTCACAATGAACCAACTATTAAATGGAGGGGTAGTACCTCTGTGCCTAGGGGTCAAATTGTTTCTTATCTTAAGGCAAGTAAAATAATATCGAAGGGGTGCTGCATGTACCATCTTGTGTGAGTCAAAGACTCTAGTTCTGTGACTCTAAGTATCGAGTCCATTTCAGTAGTAAGGGAAGTTTCAAATGTATTCCCTAAAGAACTTTCTGAAGTTCCTCCTAAAAGGGAAATTGACTTTGGAATAGATCTCCTTTCTAATACTCAACCTATCTCTATTCCGCCCTACAGAATGGCTCCAACTAAGCTTAAGTAGTTGGAAGAATAATTGAAGGATCTCTTAGATAAGGGATTCATCAGGCCTAGTGTTTCCTCATGGTGCGCTCCAGTCCTTTTCATGCGTAAAAAAGGTGGTTCTCTCAAAATATGCATCGATTATCGTTAGTTGATTAAAGTCATAATCATGAATAAGTATCCACTCCCTAGGATTGATGACTTGTTCAACCAACTTCAGGGCACCAGTTATTTCTCTATGATAGACCTCAGATCCGGCTATCATCAGCTCAGAGTCAGAGAATGTGACATTCCGAAGACAACTTTCAAAAATTGGTATGGTCACTTTAAATTCCTATTTATGTCTTTTGGACTAACGAATACCCCTGTAGATTTCATGGACTTGATGAATAGAGTGTTCAAGAAGTACTTGGATATGTTCATCATAGTCTTCATTGATGATATTCTTGTCTTTTCCCGTTGTGAAAATAATCATGCAGCCCATCTGAGAATTGTATTGCAGACCCTTAAAACTCATCAGCTGTTCGCCAAGTTCAGTGTTTTTGCTAAGATCAGTAGCTTTCCTTGGCCATATTATTTTCGGTAATAGCATTTGAGTTGATCCTCAAATGACCAAAGCTATGAGAAACTAGCCTAGACCTATCTCCCTATTAGATATCAGGATTTTCTTGGGTTTGGTTGTCTATTACAAATGGTTTTGTTGAAAGGTTTTCTTCTATTGCATCCCCATGTATCAATTGACTTAGAATAAAGTCAAATTTCAATGGTCAGATTCATGTGAGAAGAGTTTTCGGGTGTTGAAGACTCGACTCACTTTAGCCCCAGTCTTGACTTTGTTAGATGGTTCAGATGGGTTTGTAGTTTATTATGATGCTTCTAGAGTTGGTCTGATGTAGAGGGGTATGATCATAGCCTATGCCTCTAGACAACTTAAACCCCATGAAAAAAGCTATTCTACCCATGATCTTGAGTTGGCAGCTATTATTTTTGCCTTAAAATTTTGGAGGCATTATCTTTACGGGGTTCATGTTGATGTGTTCATGGTTCACAAAAGTTTGCAGTATGTATTCTCGTAGAAAGATTTGAATCCTCGATAGAGAAGGTGGCTAGAGTTGTTAAAAGATTATGATATGAGTATGTTTTATCATCCGGGAAAGGCCATTGTAGTAGCAGATGCACTTAGTAGATCATCTATGGGTACTGTTGCTCATGTTGAGGAGGATAAGAAGAAGTTATTCTTGGAGGTTCATCAGTTTGCTAGATTAGGTGTTCGGCTGGTTGACTCAGCTGAGGGTAGTATATGGGTTCAAAATTATTTAGAATCTTCTTTGGTTGCCGAAGTGAAGAAAAACCAAGATGAGGATTCTAGTCTGGTTAAGTTGAAGGAATCAGTCAGAGATCAAAAAGTAGAGGTTTTCTCCCAATGAGGAGATGGCGTATTGCATTGTTAGGGCAGGTTATGTGTTACATATGGTGATAATTTGAGGCAGTGAATTTTGTCAAAAGCCTATGGTGCGCGGTATTTCATTCATCGAGGAGCCACCAAGATGTACCGTGACTTGCGCGAAATCTATTAATGGAATGGTATGAAGAAGGATATTGCAGAGGTTATGGCTAGGTGTCCAAATTTTCAGCAAGTTAAAGTTGAGGACCAAAGGCCTAGTGGCACATTGCAGGAGTTCAGCATCCCCACTTGGAAGTGGGAAATGGTGAACATATATTTTGTGACAGGTTTGCCTCGTATACATCATCAATATAATTCAATATGGGTCATTGTGGATAAAATGACCAAATCAGCTCATTTCTTTCCAGTTCATACTACTCAGCTGAGAATTATATTAGGATTTATATTAGGGCATTGGTTAAGTTACAGGGGATTACGTTGTGTGTCATATCAGATAGAGGTACTCAGTTTACCTCTCACTTTTGGAAGGCTTTTCAGAAGGGTCTTGGTATCCAAGTTTACCTCAGTACAACTTTTCATCCTCGGACAGATGGTCAGGTAGAGAGGACCATTCAGACCTTAAAAAACATGTTGAGAGCATGTGTTATTGATTTTAAAGGTAGTTGGGATGACCACTTACCTTTGATTTAGTTTTCTTACAATAACAACTATCACTCCAGTATTCGGATGGCTCCATTTAAGGCTCTCTATGGGAGGTGATATAGGTCTCCTATTGGTTGGTGTGAAGTAGGTGAGGCTGCTTTCATATGGTGAAATTCAGTGTTTGAGGTGATAGAGAAAGTTCAGTTAATTTGGGAGAGGCTGAAGATAGCCCAAAGCCTCCAAAAATCTTATGCAGGTGTGAGGAGAAGAGACCTTGAGTTTGATGTTGGTGATTTAGTCTATTTGAAAATCTTGCCCATGAAGGGAGTGGAGAGATTTGGCAAGAAAGGAAAACTCAGTCCCTGATATGTTGGTCCTTATAGGATCTTGAAATATTTTGGGAAGGTAGCTTTTGAGCTAGAGTTGCCTACAGATTTAGCATCAGTCCCAATTGAGATCCTAGATTGTCAGATTCTTAGACTAAGGAACAAAGAAGTTCCCTTGGTTAAATTTCTATGGCAGAATCAGTCTGTTGAGGGAGCTACTTGGGAAGCAGAAACAGATATGCGTACTAAGTACCCTCATCTTTTCTCCTCAAACTCAGGCTCAGCTTGAGGCAACAGTTTTCCTTAGATTAACTTTTTCCCATTCTCTGTTCCAGCTATATAATCATTCTCATGTCATTTCATGCATTCACTAAATTAGTTCAGTTCATGTATCATGTTCCAAATTATGCATGTTCAATATGTGATCTCAGTTGCCTTAGTTTAGTACTCTCAGTCTAATCAGTCTCATTCAAGGATGAATGTTTACAAGGGGGAGATATTGTAATACCCCATACTATTCTTAGCTCTGTTCAGCTCATAGTTGTATGCATAAGGGATTAAGGTCTGAAAATATCACTAAGTATTGGGGAGTTAGTCTTTTTCAAGACCCCTAAAGCCTGAAAATTTCACTAAGTGTTGCAGACTTAGTCATCTTCCAGACCCTAAGACATTGATTTTTGAGTTACATCATGATCAGGGATGTAAGAAGTATGTCTCAGAGAAGTTTTAGATTTTTTGGACAAGATTTGGGGCATGTTTGGATCATGAAATTAGTGGGTCACCGTAATAAGGCTGCGACAATAGTCCCAAACTCATGTTTATCGTGTTGCGGTGAGGGAATTCAATGACCGCGATTAGACTGCATTGTGATGACGTTGTTGCATCTAGTTTTTGATTCAAATAGTCGAGGGGAAATAAGTTCTTTTCCCCCTCAATCCAAATCGTCCATAACACGAATTGGGACTAAGTTAGGGCATTATTTGCCTTTCTTCTCTAACTTTTCTCTCAAGAAAACCCTCTTCTTCCCCCAAGAACAAGAATTCAATTTCTTTCTCCCTAAGAAATCAATAATTCAAGTTCTCCAAGATTAAGAACCTTCATGAAATCATCAATATTAGAGTTTTTCTTTCAAGTTAAGAAGCTTAAGGTATGTGGTGTGTTCATTCAAGGATTACTTTCACCCATAGAGCCCAAAACCCTCTTTTCAATTAAAGAATAGATTTTTCTATTATTATGGTATTTTATATAGCTTAAGATGGGTTTAATTCATGTTTTCATGGTGATTTTAAATTCAGTCAGCTCATGTATGATCCCAACAAGATTTGATTTCTTCATGCTTTGAATTTTAGTTTCCCATGTCCTATTTTAAGTGAATTCCATGTTAGACCCCCAAATTATGAATTTAGTTATAGAATCATGTTGTTTTCCCTATTTAAAGCATTCCCAGGTTTAAATTCATAATCCCTACATGTTTGATGGAATGTCTATGCTTATGGGTTTTGAACCATGATCCTTTACAACAGTTTTTAAGCTTGTTATTGCATTTAGTGATCATTCAGTGCTGGTGGGTTATGAATACCCAATACCTATGAGTTTTTACACGAATTTAGATCATTTCAGTACTGATTCAGTTAAACAACAAATTCTATTACTTATTCAGTTGATGTAATCACGGTGAGCACTAAAAGTTATGAAATCATGTTTAGTCAAGCTTAGTTCAGTTTTGTCCCAGTGTCAGTTCAGTTTGGGAGAAGGATTTAGCATCGACCGAACCCAGGGATGAGGGCTCACCTGACATTGGAGGGTGTGACCATTAGTAATAATCACTGAGGTACAAAACTACGTAGACAGCGTAGGTTAGATGTCTACTTGCCAGTTGAGGGTTGAAAGGGTGTTTACTTACTAGTTAAGGGTGATACATATCTCATTAGAGGGCCTGCCAGTTGAGGGTGACTCATTAGTCCTTCGAGACACCAATTTAGTGGATCCACACAGCCAATGTTAGCACCCATGGCATAGTACTGATACACTTCCAACTGGGGTTGCAGATTGGACCCCGATTAACTCAAATTGGGGCATGTCGGTTATATGATACCCCCCACAGTCTCAGTACAGTATTCTGTGTATATTCAATTCAGGTTTGCTTGACCAAAGCATACAGATTTGCAGTTACTCAGTTATACAAATTTTAGTCTTTCAGTTTACAAATTATTTCAGAAATATGTATATGCTTGGTCTTGCATTATCAGATATTACAGTTTTTGTGAATTTATGCTCAGTTATTTCATGCTGTTCAGTTAGTCATTATCTCATGTGCATAGTACCCCATGCATTTCAGCTAGACCTCATCCCATATACCAGTACATTTAAAGTACTAATCGCATACTCTTGTTTGCGCTATGTTGTCTTATAACATAGGTTTGTTCGCTCAATTTCCTAATCGCTCCTAGATAGATCAGCATACCCTAAAGCAGTAGTGGTGAGTCATCATCTATCGAGGACATGATTGCTTATTCTAGTTATTTCAGTAGTTCTTTATATTCAGCCAGTCGGAGTTAGTTGGGCGCTTATCCCCTCAACTCCTTAGTTAGTTAGAGGTTTTTCAGACAAACAGTTAGACAGTCAGTCAGTTACTTTCATCTTTTATCAGTTATCTCAGACATGACTCTATTATGTATTTCTGTATTTCAGTTTGTCAGTAGTTTATCAATTTATCTTCCGCATATATTATATTAGTGCCATTTTATTCAGTGCTCACAGCAGGTACCATCTCATGGGTTAGCTTGTGGTCACTTGTGATCGTGAGCACCATTGTCGTAGCCAAGGGGTAGCATCGGGTTATGATAATTAGTGGGAGTTGTAGGGATGCAAAATAGGCTTTGTATGAGAGATGGATTTGGAGGACACATGGTGGAAATCCCAACCATGCTAGACACATTGGTATATGGTCTGAATCCAGGTGGATAAGTGGATTACTAGTTTGGGCTTGAGTGGAACCTGGATCAATCGCGTACGAAGGTCCTGGAATTAAGGAAGGCGGTGCTTGCCGATTCATTTAAGCTTGATACATTTCCACTATATGTTGTTTCAATAACCTATTCTCCTCCATTTTTGCGAATTCCAGTGGAATAAACTGATTTTGATCTTCTTTATTGTCAAATTCTATATCCTCTTTGCAGGTCAACTTTCTCTTTCCTTTTGATTTGATATTGTACGAATGAGATGCCAGCTTAACCACAAACCGACCACATTAACACTTTCTTTGAGGACAAAAATAAATGAGTTAGGATTTAGAGTCTTGCAGATATTGATAGCACATTGTATGTCATGCACCAAGATGATTTTCATTTCTAAAATGAACTTTAGGAAAGCTCTTTTGTTTCTTCCCAGGTTTTGGATTTATTAATTTTGACTCTTCTTATTTACTCGTTAGCCCTTCTTTTTGAAAATTTTGAAAGCATTTGATCTAACCCATCGTGGGTTGCCTATGTATCATGTTCAACATGAATTATATCATTACGTAGTTCATCAATATAATAACTGATTTCTTTTTTCCCTTTTTTTTAAGGAAACAATCAAATGAATAAAAACTAAATCGAAAATGAATATTTTTCATTATTTTCAAATATATTTAATACAAAGATGAAAAAAACTAGATATACCTAAAACTTTAACAAACTCGAAATACTAAAGAAATAAGATAAAACAAATAACTGAAAATAACAAATCCTAAGAAACAGAACCTAAAAGTACCTAATAGACCATAAACCAAGACATCTTCGCAAAAGTATTTTGAACCCTAGTTTCCTTCCACACTCAAATATATCCAGAATAGTGCTTTTGGTAAAAATGGAGCATTAACACATGCTTGTCGACAAAGAATTTAATCATCATAACGGAGATAACCATCATACACATTAAAAATATTGTCCTTAAGATGAAACATTAGCTCCTTAGCCTCGTTCATGTTTTCATGAAAATCTTGCAAACAATTTCGAGTAGTATAGACTGCATGTCTCAAGTTTCCTTCTCATTCTTGAAGCTTCTCAATTTAGTAGTAGAATGCATATCGCTCAGTCATCCACTTGATTCTCTCACCTTCATAATTTTCTTGATAGGTAGTGAAGCGCTTGGCTATTTCAATCTCTCGTTCCATTGAGGCTGCTACTTGATCTTGAAGCCTAGCTTGTATGTGGATCAGTTAGGCCTTATCATTTTCAAACACATCCTGTTGTTGTCCCATTGCTACTTCAATGATACCCAAATCTTCTTGCAAGTCTTAGATCAAGTTCATGTCGGCTTCAGTCCTTTTTTGCATTGACTCTTATCTGCTTGCCAACTCTTTTTCAAATTAGCTGTATTTTCTCTTGACGCATCTCAAGTCTTCCCTCAAAACTTGTAAAGCCAATTGACAGTCCCTTTCCACCTCGTCCTGAGTCAGAGTGATTTTTTATTCATAATTAGCTTGCTGCTCATCCAACCTTTTCTGAAATTCCTGCTCTACCTCAAGATGGTCCTATTTGACTCTTGCTCGAACCTCTGATTCTCTATCCCATTTTCTTTTTCTGGATCCCTCGGGCCCATCTTCATATAGGGAAGGATTATACAACCATGCAAGGTACCGAGGAACCACTTTGCCTTTGTCATGATCTCCTAGAATTTTACTTGATTCAGATACTATGCTCCCATATTAGAACTTCAGTATCTTATCACTATCAAAAAGAAACCCTCAAAGAGTATCATACATGAATTTACCCATTTCCATTATTCGGGGAATCTTCTGAAGTCAACCTTATTGGCACATTACTTGAAATGGTATATTAGGTTGGACCCCTCTAAAACCAATCAACACTAGATATAGATGGTATGAGGACATAAAAATGATATCTTGTGTTGGGAACTTGTCACAACTCGAGCCAAGGCCCTGGTCACGACTAGCATCCCGAACCATGAAGGCCCTAGCGCCCTTCTCTATCTGGCAATCATGCACACCATTCATATACTATGAAGAAATGTGGAATAGATAATAAAGATGGAAACATGGTCAATCACTTAATTCAACTAAACAGTATGAAATTTGAGTTCATAACATTCGAAAACATACGACACTAATTTGCAAAATCTCTAATAATATAAAAAACAACATCTATCTAAAACTGGGACAAGGACCCTAGTTAGACCATAAATCAAATAAACTAATAGTATTCTAGCACAAGCCTTCCGAAATAAGGGAGGCTCACCAACTGCAATCTTTGACAGGATTCAACCTACTGCCTAGCGGGACCCTGGGACTGTGCCTCAGATCCTGAAATATAGGGGGTCAATACAAATGTACTGGTATGCAGAGCAATCCAAAATAATGTACTTTTGTACAACATAAATGAAATAAATTCAAAAAACATGATTGTAAGGCATAGAACGTACCCTGATGTTGTCCTTCAGATCCTGAAATATAGGGGGTCAATACAAATGTACTTATAGGGCATAAGCTTGTACATGATCGGGAACACATAATTACCTGTCATGATTCTACTATTTACTTCACATAGGCAATTTAGCAAACAACTAGGGAGCATGGATTAGTTCACATGGTAATGGCCAACACATGAACATCATCAATACAATACTCAATTTCAAATTTAAGGGTTTAGCATGCAATTCATATAACTCATCACATAAACTATTTTAATTTCATTGAAACTTATAATAAATCATGGATTGAAACCCAAATAATATCATCAACATTCTTCTTGGGAGGCATTTTCTGTAAATGGAAGGAAGACTTTTAGGGGCTGAGGGGCTGACGAATTTTCTATCCTTCTTTTGTTAGTCTTTTTGGGAGGCATGTTCTGTACATAGAAGGAAGAAGTAGATTAGACTGAGAGTTTTTTTTTAATTGGATCTCATGCTCACTCGCACGACATGAATACTGAAAGAAGGAAAACTATTCCTAAAACATCTTATAGCCTCCTATCCATAAGTATGGCACGCTATACACCCATGCGCAAGACTCTACTAGGTGCAAATTTCAGACTTCCTAGGACTCTGTTTAACCTTAGGCTCTGATACAAAGTTTGTAATGCCCTAATTCTGTACCCTGGACACTATAATGTGCTTATAATCCTGAAGGACCACAAGCTAACCCATGACTGATATCTGCTATGACACTAGATAATAATACTGACATAATACAGAGAATAGGCTAAATTGCCATAAGGTTCATATCTAAAAATTAATAATATTAATAACATCTGATAATGACATCCGCTAAACTGAATACTTTCTGAATAATCTAGTCTGAAAGCCTCTAATCTGAACTGTCTGAAAGTGAAGTTGATGGGACAAGCCCCTAACTAAATCCAACTACTAAGCTACTGATAAACTGAAATACTAAATTACAAAGTATATCCTTGATAGATGAGGACTCACTACTACATCTGCTACTACTGGATGAATCTGGCTAATTGCGGTCAGGAACCTGAACGTCCGAATCTATGATATAAAATATCATATCACAAGAAATGGGTATACGATAAATATGTAGGAATGCACTGGTATTCTAAATAAGGTAAGGTTGAATTCAAGGGTTCATATACATGAACAATAACTGACTAAATGATATAGAGAAATTGAACATGGGAGAATATAGATAACTGATATTACTGTAAATACGGAGTATGCAATACTGTGCATATATGTATTTTGTAACTGAGGTTTTCTAAATCTAAGTACTGAGTTCTGATACTGAGTAACTGATAATCTGAAGTTCTAGATTGAAGACTAAAACTAAAACTATGGAAGGTAATCATCTAACCAGCATGCCCTAAATAAGATAAGATAAATGAGTTGGGGTCCAATCTGTAACCCCAATTGGAAGGGTGTTAGCACCGTTCCACCAGTACTAACAGTTGCTGTGGAGTCATTCCTAACTAACGGGTGACCCCTGAGATCAGTCCTAAACTAGCGGGTGATCTCTGAGTATGCCAATCCTATCTAATGAGTGACATCTCATAACCTACGTTGGCTACGTAGTTCGAGAACTTAAGAATGGCTTCTAGGGACCCAGTCCTAACTAACGAGCAAGATCCCATCCCTAAGCTCACTTGGTGCTGAATCCTACTCCCAACTAAAAGACACTGAACTGAGGATACTGAAATAGACTAGACTGATACAGAGTTTACTGAGTTTTTCTAAGTTTTGTAACTAACTGAGTTCTACTGATAGTGACATGACTTATACTATTCTGTAACTGACACTAGATCTTGGTACACAACTAAATTGCTAGGTATTAAATACCCCCAGGACTCGATAGCATAAAAGAAAGACATCACATCATCATAAAGGCATAACCATAATTGCTTGCTAATAATGCACTTATTTACACATTTTGTCAAACACTTGTATACTTGAACTTGTGCATGAATGGGATCACATAATAACATATCATGCTTTCACTAGTCAAATCACATAAGCATTTCATCAAACACTTGTAGGGCATAAGTTTATACATGATTGGGAGCACATAATGACCTGTCATAATTCTACTATTTACTTCACATAGGCAATTTAGCAAACACTTAGGGAGCATGGATTAGTTCATATGGTAATGGCCAACACATGAACATCATGAATACAATACTCAATTTCAAATTCAAGGGTTTAGCATACAATTCATGTAACTCATCACATAAACTATTTTAATTTCATGAAAACTTATAATAAATTATGGATTGAAACCCAAACAACATCATGAACATTGTTACAATCAAATTCAAACATAGAATTCATGAAATCCAAAACTTATATTTTGACAAAGGGTTCTTAGGCTCCATGGAAGTTAAGGATCCATGGATGAACATCTAACATATCTGAGAATAAGAGTTCTTGAAGGTTCTTGGAGAGATTTTTGAGGATTGACCTTGATTCTTGAACTAGGGTCTTTGCCTCTTGAGAGAGAATAATTTAATTTAGAGGGAAATTGGGTGAATAATGAAGTAACTAGGTTAATTAGAGGTGAATTTCGTGTTAAAGGCTGACTGGGGTGAGGGGCAAAAGACTTTAATTCCCTCAAATTTAAAACTCAAAATTACTAAAAATTCCCGATTTTGGCACGCGGTGCTATCGCGCCATGTCACTGAAAAATGGACAACTGGGAACTGGACTGGTGGCGTGATGCGACACCATCGTGTTGTCTTGCTAGATGCAATTTTGTTCCTCGGAGCGACGCGGTGGAATCAAGTTGCCTCATTGGAAATTAAAAATTATGAACTGGGTCTATAGCGTGATGTACCAACATCGCGGAGAAACACTGGAATTGATGATTGCCATTTGGTCATGCTCTGCGATGCATTGATGGCTCAGGTGGCACATTGTCTTACTAAAATGGCTCTGACTCTTTCCGCGTGTCGAATTTGGGCAAACTTTATACCATTGGAAAGCTAATTGAATTTCCTATGCATTAGAAGGATCTAAACTGAAAATTATTGAGTTTTTCAAAAAATTTATATTGGATAACTCGTGAACTGAGAGTTAAGTTTAGCTTGAGAAATACGGGTATTACACCTTCTTCTTCCAAGCTTTGATTCCAATTAAGATTTTACTTTTAATGGCCCTTTCCTCATGAGAAGTCGCATAATATAACCAATCTCTCTGTCCTGGTTCATAAGGGTGAAAGTGAAAAATATTCCAAGAACTATATTTGCAGAAAAATATTACACCCTTCAAAGTATTTGACACCTCTTTTGCACTTGGTTAGTGCGCGAAATATGTCTCTAATAACCATAGGCAGAAGAGTGGGGTCATTCATCATGGTTAAATCTTGTTCAACTCCTTCCAAATGGATATTGATATTACCGTCATGCTCTGGAAAAACTAAGCATCCCAAGAATACAACCATAAAAGCAAAATAGTTGTATTACTTCCATTTTTATAGGTCCCTTTTATTGTTCAATTGACCTAGGTATTTCTTGAATCCTTCCTCTCGACCAAACCTATCGAACGAAAACTCTAAAAAAATCCAGCCTTCCTTCAAACTTGCTATTTTTATCTGATTGATTTTCAGTAACTTCAAAAACTTAATCCCGTCCACATTCTTAGGGACTATAAATCTCTTATTTCAAAGATCAGAACCTCAGAGATTAGATCCTACCCCTATGAAGCTTGCTAATTCCTCTAAAGTTAGGGTCATCTCAAAGTTTGAGAAATAGAGCGCGTTATTATGGTGATCTCAATCATTAATCATTGCCTCACATACATCTTCTCTGGGATTGATTTCCATCATATGCAAAAGATGTCCCAAATAATCTTTCACTATCATCCAATTATACGCCTCTATTTCATTCCACTATTGCCACAAAAGCAGGGGTGTTTGGTCGGAAATCATGAATTTCGGTGTTCCCTCGACATAAAACCACCATGTGCATCTTTATGAATAAGTATATTCAATAAAATTAACTTTTTTCTGCATCATATGTTTATCTTGTATGCCACACGTGCATCTTGTACGACTCACGGCATCTCGTGCGGCGCACGTGCATCTTGTGCAAATTACATACATCTTATGTGCATTTTTGTGTCAATTCATGTTCAGGGGTGTAAAGGGCATGTCTCGAAGAAGTTTTGAATTTTTTGGATGAGTATTAGGCCGTGTTTGGATCACGAAAATAGTAGGTAACCGTGATTGTACTGAGTTTCGGTGCCTATGGCGATGAACCCCATAGTGCATCACGGTGGACCTCCAAACCAAGATTCAGTTACGAGTTTAAATTCCTGAGGGGCAATTATGTCCTTTCCTATCAATGCTATTTGTATAATCCCAATTAATAACATAATTAGGGCATAAAATTTCTTATTATCTTCAATTCACTCTTATACAAAATCCTTCCCTCTTCCCCAAGATACAAGAATTCAAGATTTTTAATTTAAGATTCTCAAGAAAAGTTTCAAGATTAGGGTTCTATTCTTAAAAACTAAGGAACTTAAGGTATTTGGGGCTATCCTAAACTTCATGAGCATAGTATATATGTTTTTAGTAAGTTTTAAAGTTATGAAATCATGCATTTATGAAGGGTTCTGAAAATACTTTAAAGATTATGCATTGTGAACCCTTTTGATGATATAGAGTTAGGGTCTTGAGGCCATTTCATTGAATTAAATCATGTTTGTATACATAGAAGTATTTTTAGTTTTGCAAAAGGGAATTTGAGAGCATGTATGATAAATTTCCCCTCTCTTATTATGATACTATTTGATCTCACATGTTGTGGGTTGTTAAATTGCATGATTAGAAGCACGAGACGAATGTTTTAATATTATTTATGAACATGATGTTTATTATGAATTAAAGAGAGGGTGTTTGCTTGTTGTCAAATGTTCTATCGAATAATTGAAAGAGTTTCATGTATTGTTAAAAAGAAACTGACCATCATGTGTTAAAGTATTGAAAAGAGAGAAACTTTGCATAAGTTTCACACGTTTTGAATTAAGAACTATCTTGCATTTTTAAATATTTTTGATGGTCGAATGATTGGGTTGATTGAAAACCAAAAGAAGAATATGATATGGCTTAGATATATGACTTGAAAGTCTTGGTATGATGATACCAAAACAGATAATGCCATGATAAACAAAGAACATAACAAAAAACAAATTTTTATTTAGATTTTCAGATTTCGAGTTAGAAAGATACATGTTTAGAAAGGGTTTAAAATGGGCTTAAAGAGAGTTAGGTGGTAACCTGAAGAAGGCATGAGTCTGGAAAACTCATTTCCTGAAATTGTGTTTTGCTAATACGGATTTTATTATGCCCCAAATAGGGGATTATACGTTGGCCTTGTGCTCCTTTGGCATATCAGAATTAGAAACTCCAATTCTTGCGGCAAACTTGGGTTGGGGTCTTGGCCGCCAAGTCAAGAAGGGATTCCATATAGCTCGTGGTGTTGTAGAATTATAGGGTCTACCACCTAACTCAGAAGTAAGACAAAGAGTTGAGTTTTACAAAAATGTTTTGAAGTCTATTAAAACTGCCCGTGTATTTAAAATGTTTTATGCTGACATATTTTTATGAAATTCTCTCAACTATGTTGTATAAAAATTATAATTTTGTAATGCCACAATTTTCTATAACCGGAACGCCACACGGTGCTTATGACCCTAAGGGACCACAAGCTAATCCTTTCTGGTAACTGTAACTGAGCACTACATAATATACTAAAATAAATGCGAAAAGTTGGTGGAAACTTGCCATAAGGTTCAAATACTTAAAGTTCAACTGAAATAAAACTGGATAAATTCTATCAATATCAAAACTACAGCATCTGTCTGAATAACTAGTCTAAAAGCCTCTAAACTGTCTGAATAAGGAGTTGATGGGACATGTCCCCAACTAACTCTAACTACTAAAATACTAAAACTGGTGATAAAATGAAATAAAACCATCCTCAAATAATGAGGACTCACTGCTAGGTCTACTACTGTTGCCTAAAACTGAGCTACTAAGGGTGCTCTGGATCTCGTGCTTCTGAACCTATGGTGTAAAGTAAAACACCATAGCGCAAATACGTCAATACGTGGGAATGTACTAAGTATGCAAGATAAGGTAAGGCTAAATTCAAGGGCTTATGCATGAACAATTACTTAACTGAATAATCATGAGAGTACTGAATGAGGACCTATGCATGAATGCACAAGTCATAACTAAAATCATCGTGACTCTGAATACTGAAACTCAAATACTGCTTTACTGATGTCTGAACTCACTACTAATACTGAGATACTAAATAACTAAATCTTCTGATATTGATAGCTGAGTACTAAAGTTGAGATCAGTCCTATAGCGGGTGATCTCTGAATATAAGGATTATAGGAATGCTCAACTAAAATCTAAGATCAGTCCTTTCTAGCGGGTGATCTCTGTATCTACTGATAATGAGAGTACTTAGCTGAATCTGAGATCAGTCCTATCTAGCGGTGATCTCTGTTTATACTGATAATGAATATGATTTGACTTAATCTGAGATCAGTCCTATCTAGCGGGTGATCTCTGAATTAGATGATACTGAAGCTGATTAACTAAATCTAAGACCAGTCCTATATAGTGGGTGATCTCTAAGTCTGTTGATAAACATAATAATTGACTGTATATGATAATCCTTAATCTATACTACTGAACTGAGTTCCTTTACTGAGACTGATTCTAAAACTGAGACTGTGGGAAGTAGTCATCTAATCGACATGCCCCTTCTAGCTAAGTTGGGGTCCAACGTATAACCCCAGTTGGAAGGGTGTCAGTATCATGCCATGGGTAAAGATCACTCTTGTAGAGTCTATCCTATCTAATGGGTGACCTCCTGGGATCAGTCCTATATATATATATAATATACTAACGGGTGCTCCCTGAGTATGTCAGTCCTATCTAGCGGGTAACATCTCATACCTACGCTGGCTATGTAGTTCTGGAACTTAGGGATTGCTCCTAGGGATCACAGTCCCCTCTAACGGGTGAGTCCCCATCCCTAGGTTCACTCGATGCTAAGTCCTACTCCCAACTAAAAGAATCTGAACTGATTTTTTTTCTTAAACTATACTAGACTGAGCTAAACTTGTTATTGATCATACTGAGTAACTGAGTTAAGCTGAGTTCACTTGATTCCGTAGATTGATGAAATACTTCTAAATCTCGTTATCTGACTGAATGATACTAAATTCTGAATTGATTACTTGAATGCTACTGAGGTCTGAAACTGAATTCTTAAATACTACTAAGATCAGAGCTGAGTACTGAATTGAAGCTGGAATGCTAATAATACTTAGATTACTAAGATTTCTTAAGTTCTGTAACTGTCTGAGAGTACTGAATTCTATAACTGACTAAGTTCTAAGAATCATGAATTGACTGAGATTATCGTGAAAACTGACATGGGCTCTAGACTTGCATCTTAATTGTCGGGTATAAATACCCCCAGGACTCGATAACATAAAAGAAAAATTTAACCATTCTTGAATAATCATGACCATGGACTTTCATTTATCATTACAGTCGTTAAAGTATCTCTTCAAGTACTTGGAAATCATAAACATGTGATAGTATAGGGAGACATGATATTGGATCATACTCCATTCAACAAGGTCTTACAACAAACACTTAACATGTATTAAAGAGCACATAATTGGGGAATTTCATGCTAACATGTCACGATTCATTCACTAAGGCTTTTCAACAAAAACTTAGCATGCATGAACTTATACACAATTGGGAATTTCTAGTCAACATGCTATAATGACTCTAATTCCTTCACATAAGCATTTCATCAAACATATGGGGAGCATGCTTTGGCTATTCAACAATTTCTACACATAATTATCATAAATACATCAATCAACATGCAACTTTAGGGATTTAACATGGACATAATGCAATTCATCTCGAATCAAGATCAAAGCTTGCAACTTGTATTTTAAAACATGAACTATATCTCAATAATAACATGAACATGAACTTCAATTCACATGAAACATGAAAACTCATAAAATCATATTCTTTGAATTTTAAAAGGGATTCTTGAACTTCTTGGGTGGAAGGAACCCAAGAATCAACATCTGCATACCTTACTACTTGATCCTCGGAAGATTAATGGTGAAACCTTGATGATTCGGGTCTTGATTTTGGAACCCTAGCTCTTGTTCTTGAGGAAAATTGAGAGAAAACAACAATATTTGGGTTTAATGTGGCTGAATCTCATGTTAAGGAGTATATATAGGGGTAGAAAAATGATCGTTTTGCCTTTGAAATTAAAATTCGAAGCTGGAACGCCGATAAAAGCTTTATCGCAATGCGGTAAAATCGCAGTGAGCTACTAGAATTTAATAATTCAGAAATTGGGACTTGGAACGACATGCCATAATCACGGAGGCTCACTAGATTTTGACGATTGCAATTTTGGCTGGCTCCGCGATGCGCCAAAGTACCAGGTGGTACACTATCTCTCTAAAATGGCTCTAACTCTTCGCCTGAGTGTCGGATTTGAGTGAATTTGGTATCAATGGAAAGCTTATTCAATTTTTCATATGATTAAAAGTTAAAATCTTAAAAATTTCACATGGAATAAAATATATTCATCTTTTAAGCAAGATATTTGATGTTCTAGAGATGAATTTGAACTAGGACAAGGGTGGGGTATTACAATTTTGTTTTTGGATTGTTCTACGTACCAGTATATTTTGTATTTATCCCTTATATTTCAAGATCTGAGGCTCAGTCCAGCTAAGTAGTTGATCGGTTGTTAGACATTTGAAGTTGGTGAGCCTCCCTTGTTTTGGAAGGCTGGGTTTCACTAAAATGTTTTCATTTGGTGTTAGCTCATGGTCTAATCGGGGGCCTTGTCCTGGCTTCAGAAAGATGCTATTTTAAGTTTAGTAGAGATTCTCGCAGACTTGTGTTAGATGGTTTTGGGTCTTATTGAACTTTTGTCTGTATTGTTTAAATTATATATTAAGATGACCAAGATTCCTTTTTTTTTACATTTTTATAGTATATGAATTATGCTTATGATTGCCAGTTAGAAAAAGATCTCTCGGTCCTTCATTTTTTGGGATGCTCATCGCAGACAGGGCCTCAGTTCGAGTGATGATAGGAATACTCATGGGTGTTTTTAATATGACCTAGAGCTGATTCTAGACTATAAATTAAAGATTCCTAACGGGAATTTCATAAAAAAGATGATGAATTTTGATGATTAAGAACCTTGAATTCCATAAAGATGAGACCTTTAGCATAAAACTCCATTAATGGATATGGTTAAGCTTGAAAGAGCTAATTAATGGTTAATTGAATTGGGAAATGATATAGAACTTGAATTAAGCGTAGAATTAGTGGGTTTGAATCCCCAAGATATTTATTTGAAGAGTAATTATTTAATTACTCTTATAATTGCTTGATTTTTAGATGATTGATTGTTCCAAGGCATGAAGGAAAGGAAAGAGCATCCTTGTTGCAACTTGCTTCTTCCAAAATCTTGGCGTCCAGGTAAGCGAGGTTTAATGTAATACCCCATATTTCCCTAGCTTAGTTTAGCTTTTTCAATGACCCTAGTCAGTCCTAAATACGAGATTAATGCCCTAAATAACCTCATTAATCATTATTTACTTACTTTCTGTCAAAATTAAATCATTCTCTCTTAATTAACAAAAACCCAGCCTTCAAGAATCAAGAGAAATTCTCAAGAATTCCTCCAAGAATCTTTAAGAAGTGAATTTCTCAGGTATGATAGGTGTTCATTCATGGGTTCCTTTCATCCATGGAGTCCAAGAACCCTATTTAAAAATACAAGTTTACGGATTTGTGATTTCTATGCTTGAATTAGATTGTATTCATGATTATGATGTTGTTTGGGTTCCAATCCCTAATTAATTACAAGTATCATGAAATTAAGATAGCATGTGTGATGGAATATGTGATTCTCATGATTAATCCTTGAATTTACGAGCTGAATGTTGTGGCCATGATAATTATATGTGTTTATTTCTATGTGAGATAATCATGCTCCTCAAGTGTTTGATAGAATGCCTATGTAAGTTGAATAGTGAAATCATGACATGTTATTATGTGGTCCCATTCATGTATAATTCATGCCTCTCAAGTGTTTGACAAATTGTCTAAATAAATGCTTTGTGAACAAGAAACTAATGTTAAGTTTTCAAGATTATGCCATGTTGACTATTGATGCTATCGAGTCCTGGGGGTATTTAATACTCAAAATCTAGTTGTATACTAGAATCACAGTAGCTACAGAATAGTCTCAATAATGTAGTAGTAGTAGTACTCAGTGAGTTACAAAACTTAGTTAATCTCAGCTCTGTCCAATCAATCTAATAATCAGTGTCATTCAGTTAGGAGTAGGATTCAACACCGAGCGAATCCAAGGATGAGGGCTCACCAGTTAGCAGAGGGTGTGATCCTTAGTAGTAGTCCTTGCATTCTAGAACTACATAGCCATCATAGGTTTAGATGTCAACCGGCCAGTTGAGGGTTGATAAGGTATCTACCTGCCAGTTGAGGGTAATACCATTCTCATGAGGGAATCGGCCAATAGAGGGTGACCCTTAGTCCTTTGGGATGACATTTCAATGGATCCACATAGCAGTGTTTGTACCCGTGGCATAGTACTGACACCCTTCCAACTGAGGTTATAGGTTGGACCCTAATCTATTCAGAGAGGGGTATGTCGATTAGATGATTACCTCCCATAGTTTTAGTTTCAGTTTCAGTATAGAACTAAGTCAAGCTCTACAGAATCAGGACTTTCAGGAACAGTCACCCAGTTATCAGTAATTCAGTTATTAGTAATCTCAGATATCAGTTACTCAGTTGTCAGAACTTAAAACTTAGTTTTAGTATATATATGTATATGCACAATATTGGAGATACAGTATTTATGGTAGTTTCAGTTATTCCTATACTCTTATTCAGTTATATTTATATCACTCAGTCAGTTATTATTCATGCATATGAACCCATGCATTTCAGCCTTACCTCATCTAGCATACAAGTAGATTCTACGTACTGAACGCATATTCTTTTTTTGCGTTATGATGTATCATATCATAGGTTCGAACTCTCAGGTTCCTGACAACGCCTAGTCAGATTCAGTTAGAATCAATAGATTCAGTAGTGAGTCCTTATCCATCGAGGCTATTATTTATTTCAGTATTTAGTTGTCACGACCCAAACCGAGGCCCTAGCCGTAACGAGCATCCCAAACCATGAAGTCCCGGGCGCCCATTTCTTTCGGGCAATCATGTACAACATTCATATACTTTAACAAATGCAGAAATAGGTAATAAAAATGGTAACCTAGTCAACTCACTTAGTTCAGTGGAATAATACGAAACTTGAGTTCACAATATTCAACAAAACATTTGACACCAGTATGCGAAATCTCAAACACTATGAAAGTCAAAATCTGTCTAAAGACTGGGAAAAGGCCCCCAGTCAGACTATAAAACAAAAAAACAATAACAAGGTTTAATGACTAGGCCTTCCGGATAGAGAAGGCTCACTGACTGCAACTTCTGACACTCAAATCTACTATTGAACGTGACCCCAGGACTGTGTCTCAGATCCTGAGATATAAGGAGGTCAATAAAGATGTACTGGTATATGAAACAACTCAAAATAATATGTTTTATACAAAAATAGATGAGAGCATACCATAATAACAGTGAATATTATGTAAATAAAATACATGGGCATATTTAATAATTTTAGAAATGTTCTTGAAATCCTTGACTCACTTTTTGTTCTTCTGAGCTAGATGATACACCCTACAATCTGTAATTCCATGGGCTATATGGAATCCTCCCTTAACTCAGCGGCCAAGCCCCTAATCCAAGTTTGCCGCAAGAATTGGAGTATCTATAAGGGGGACACAAATGATTACACCGGAAGGTGCCAAATTCCCAATCAAATCAATATGTCATGGTAGTGCACAAGATCATAAAGCAGGGCTCCTAACCATAGTCCCAATTTGGGATGACATAAATCAAAGTAGACAAGATCACAAAGCATGGTAGCATAACCCCATGTCGGCAAATCACGGTTTCTAGCATAGAGTATTTCAATTTGTACTTTCTTCGGGTAACCTACTAGCTCTCTTAAGCCCAACTTTTAGTTCTTTAAAACAAACATGCTTCATACTTTCAAAACATTCATTACTTATCTTATTAAGGGAATGTAATCACCGTGTATCGTCATACCTTGGCTTGCAAGTCAATATCATATCCAATTCACAGCCCATCATATTCAAAACATGCATATGACCACCCAATATTCATAACATGAAAATAAAGTCATCACTTTGAAATCTCAAGAACACTTAGGCAGTTAATCTCTCATTGCAAGATTCAAAACATGTGGTGGTCATGTCAATTTATTTAATTACATTCAATCTTTCCCTTTAAAACAAGAACGTAGTGATAATAAGAAACTCCCTCTTATAATCTAAAACCATGTCAAACACCATGATATTGAGAAGCTCACTTTCAAATCTTAAGGCATGCACTTCAAATCATTCACAAAGATAAATTCAAACTTGAGTCCGTAACAAAAGAGGGAATCCATACCCATGCTCTCAATCAATCTTAAAAATTCACAAAATCATATATACATATAGTTATAATTCAATTCCATAAAAAGTGATTCAAGACAATAATTGTTTTCATCAAAACAGTCCTATGATGCATATTTTTTTGAAAATCATATTGAATACTTCATTATAAATCATAATTGGGATCTTTAATCTTGATAGAACTTTTAAACTTATGCCCAAGGTTTTTAGAGTAGTCCCACATACCTTAGATTATAAAATTTGAAAGATGGAACCCGAATATTGATCCGTTTCTTGGAATTCTTGATCTTAAATGCTTGAATTTTTGATCTTTGGGGAAGGAAAAGTTGAATCTTGTTCTTGGAGAGGTGGTTAGGGTTTTCAATCTTTTAAGAGAAAGATTGAATACAGATGCAATTGATGCTTCTTGGGGCTGAAATTTTATGTTATGGATGGGTTAGGGTGAAGGAAAGGACCCCTTTGCCCTTAAGAACGCAAAAATAGAACCTGGGAAATAGCTGGAGGCTATGGAGCACTCGTCGCAGGTATATCGCTTCTGCTTACTGCCTCTTCACAAAAATGTTTGTAACTTTTTGCTCGGGTATTGAATTTTGGCAAAATTGGTATCGTTGGAAAGATAATTAAATTATCTACAATTTGGTGAGTCTTGAGATGAAAAATTCTATGTGTATCTAAAGTTATACACATTCAAAATAGACTCTTGAAGAATCAAATATCAAACTTTGGATGAATGAATGACTCTTAGCTCAACTTTGCTCCAAGTGATTTTTATGAACACTTTTCACCTCATAATCACTTCATACACTAGGAGAAGTATCATGAAACATGAATTTAAATATCAGCCATGTAACTATAGCTTACACACGTAGGAATGATGATTCGCTTTTTATCTAAAAAATGCGGGGTGTTACATTATCTCCCCCTTGGGATCATTCATCCCCGAACGATGGATAGGGACTTATTGAAGTTATAAAAGTGTATAAACCTGCTATCAGGGGTTCAACCTATTCCCATATACTCATGATCTTATCCACTTAATGATCTAATCACAATTCATTGTTTTAACACTAGTCCTCATGTACACATATACCTCACGATTACCATAAAAACTTTTCATAAATCATCAACCTAGGACATTTCACATGTCACATCAAGCCTGCTAATTAATTCCAATAAGACACGCATCATTAATCTTAAGCTACTACTCTTACTACTACATTTCACATCCCAAGTTCAAGCCTACAGTCTAGCGTCAATAATGTACCACCAACGAAGTATGCCACATACTATACTAGCCTATCAAATTGGGAAATCAACCCAAAATACTTTATTTAGCCTAGCTACTACCTATAATCACAACCCTTTCATAACCTCGCTATTATAATTCAAAATCCACTACATACCTTTTCACATGAAGTATTAGTTTACAACTATAAGATAAAAGACAATCAAAGGGGTAAAGTCACATAATAAGGATAGTCTATCTCAATCTTATAATACAACCCATTTCAATCTTATCAACATATTCTAAATTCTCACCTCATATTTACTTACCTATTCGTACATCAAAATGACCTTCAAAATTGTATAAAAAAATAATGAGTCTTTACCTACAACTTATTGAATAATCTACTCCTTTCCATTCACAACCTATAACTGATTTCTATACCCACAATAACTATCCACTCTAGGCTCCTTCCCTAATTTGGATAAATACTAATCATATCCCGTCACTTCTTTTACAGACTACCATACAATCTACAATTATTGCTACCATATTCGTCTATCATTATATCACATTAGTCTATCACTATATAATGGTAACCCACTCCTCAATCCACGATTATATAACTAAAACTATTTATTTATGCAAATGTCACCCTCACTCTAACTGCTAACCTTGTGACTTTATGTCACCAACTTCTAGTCCATCTCACTACTAATAGGTCATGACACTTTAACATACACTACTACTCGGGTCAAAATACAGTTCCAATATTCTGCTACACATCATTATCCTTAAACATCACATCCTCAACAAGATTTTTTATTAAAGAAGAGTGAATACACTTCGTACCTTAGGCTGGAAAGCATAATTTCATCAAGATAAAGGTGTACTCCCGAATCAATACACCTTGAAGCACTACTGGACTCCTCGAAAGTCCTTGTGCTATCTTATAATTGTATGGACAACTCAATCAGAGAGAACCACATCACTGTGGGAGCTAGACACTTGGACTTGTATCGCCTCGACAATGAGGCATGGCCCATGAAATTAGAGTAACGAAGGAATTTGGATAACTTTCTTATGGATGATGCTAGAGCACAAACTAGAGTATGAAAGAATGGAAAACAACTCCTAAATTCCTGATAACCTCCTAATTATAAGTATGGTGCACAATACACCATAAGCAAGACTCTACTAGACAAATTTCATAGACACCTTGGGACCATGAACCGTGCTCTGATAGAAAGTTTGTCATGAATCAAACTGAGGCTCTGGCCTTAACTAGCATCCTGAACTATGAAGGCTCAGGCACCCCTTTCTTTTTGGAAACAATGCATAATATTCATATACTTTAACAAATGCAGAAATAGGTAATAAAGATGGTAACCTGGTCAAATTACTTAGTTCAATAGAATAATACGAAACTTGAGTTCATAACATTCAACAAAATATTTGACACCAGTCTACAAAATCTCTAACACTATGAAAGTCAACATCTATCTAAAGACTAGGACAAGGCCCCTAGTCAGACCGTAAAACAAAAAAAAGTAACAAAGTTTAATGACTAGGACTTCCATAATAGAGAAGGATCACCAACTGCAACTTCTGACACACGAATCTACTATTAAATAAGACTTTGGGACTATGTAAGACCCCATAAAATTCTCTCATAGTCTAAGCCTTAGAGCATGTCAAGTGAAGCATAAAATTCAGCCCTAAGAGATTGAGAAGTGACTTTCCAAGTGAGAAATATTTTAAACCGTGTAAAATTTTCTTAATATCAATTTTTTTCATGTATAAAATTGAATTAGCTTTTCAATGATATCAATTTTGTCCATATCCGGTATCGGGGTGAGAAGTTATGGACGTTTTACTAAGAGTTGTTGGAACCACCCAAGTGCGACAAACTAGTTGACGGACCATCGAGTTTGCGACGGACCATCACAACCAAGGCAGTAACTCTCTCTTTTGGCCTAAGTGAGACAACCAAGATGACGGACCGTCAAGCTAATGGACCATCGCAACTAAGGCAGTATGGCCTTTTTCTGATCAACATGCGACGGATGATCCGACGGACCATCAGACTAGTGATGGACATCACTCCGATCATCACAAATCCCGTTTAGTATTTTTAAGACGTTTTTAAAAAGAGATTTTTGGTCTTTTCCCACCTTTTTTAACCCTTATATATATCTTGAACGAAGCTGAGGGCTTCATTCTTCATCTTTAACATTAAAGCTAGGGTTTCCTCCAAATCAAAACCCATCTTTAAGAAAAAAAGAAATAAAGAATCAAGAACCTCTTCGAGGACCTTCAAGAAAGAGTTTCCTAAGGTATGCAGATGTTGATTCTTGGGTCCCTTCCACCCAAGAAGTTCAAGAATCTTTTTTCTAAATTCAAAGATCTTATGTTTATGAGTTTTCATGATTCATGTGAATTGAAATTGAAGTTCATGTTAGTATTGAGTTTTGATTCATGATTTGATTAAAAGGTTTTAAGATTTGGCCCTAGTATGTGACATTCATGATAAATCCTCTTTAAGTTGCTTGTTAAGTGATGTGTTTATGTCAATTGAGTGTAGAAATTGTTGAATAAGCAAAACATGCTCCCCATATGTTTGACAAAATGCTTATGTGAAGAAATTAGAGCCATTATAGCATGTTGACTAGAAATCCACAATTGTGTGCAAGCTCATGCATGCCAAGTGTTTGTTGAAAAGCCTTAGTGAATGAATTGTGACATGATAGCATGAAATTCCCCAATTATGTGTTCTTTAATGCATGCTAAGTGTTTGATGCAAGACCTTGTTGAATGGAGTATGAGCCAATATCATGTCACCCTATATTATCACATGTTTATGGTTTTCTAAATGCTTGAAGAGATTCTTTAGTGATTGTGATGGTGAATGAATGTCCACGGTTATGATTATTCAAGAATGGTTATATTTAAATTTTATGTCATCGAATCCTGGGGGTAGTAATACCCAATAAATTAGCTGTAGTCTAGAGCAAGTGTCAGTTTTCTCAATAATCTCAGTCAAGCCACGATTCTCAAAACTCAATGAGTTATAGAACTATGAACTCTCAAACAGTTATAGAACTTAAGTAATCTCAGTAATTTTAGTATCAATAGTATTCTAGCCTCAGTTCAGTACTCAGATCAGATCTAGTAATATTCAAGTGTTCAGTTCAGACCTCAGTAGCATTCAAGTAATCTATTTAAAGATCAGTATCATTCAGTCAGATGACAAGATTTAGTAGTATTCCATCATATAACGGAACCAAGTGAACTCAGCTTAACTCAGTCAGATCAGTTAAGAAATATGATCAGTAACAGATTCAACTCAGTCTAAGTTCAGTTAAAAAAATCAATTCAGAGTCTTTCAATTGGGAGTAGGAGCTAGCAACGAGCGAGTGCAAGGATGACTACTTTTCTATTAGAGAGGTAGAGTCCTTAACAACAATCCCTGAACTCTAAACCCGCGTAGCCAGTGTAGGACCAGGAATCACACGTTAGAATAAGGCTTAACTATTATATTGACTTAGGTTTGACTTTCTATTGAGGGTCAACCGTTAGAGAGGCTTGACCAGAGCAGAGGTCTTTACCCGTGGCATAGTATTGATACCCTTTCAGCTAAGGTTACAAGTTGGACCCCACCAGTTTAGATTTGGGGCATGTCGATTAAGTGAGAACTCCCACAATTACAATTTCAGTATCGGTCTTCAGAATAGAACTCAAAAGTTAGGACTGTCAAATATAGTCACCTATCTCAGTAAAGAACTCAGATAGTTCCATAAATTCATGGACCACTGCTAGATAAGCATGGTCTTTCATAAAGTTGATCAGTATCAATATTATCAGATCCAGAGATCACCCATTAGATAGGCTTGATCTCAGTCCCATATTGAGTTAAGTATTCTCATTATCAGTTCCTGAGATTATTCCTGAGATCACTCATTAGATAGGCTTGATCTCAGTATCAGATTTAATTTAGTATTCTCATTATCAGATCTAGAGATCACCCATTAGATAGAATTGATCTCAGTCTTAGATTTAGTTGAGTATTCTCATTGTTAAATCCAGAGATCGCCCATTAGATAGGCCTGATCTCAGATTCAGTTGATTATTCTCATTGTCAGATTTAGAGATCTTCTGCTAGATAGGTCTGATCTCAAACATAATCATTTCTTATCATTGATAGTAGACTCATGGATCATCCATTAGAGAGGTTTGATCTCAGATTTAGTCAGTCGATAGTAGCAAGCTCAGAATTCAGTCATTGATATAAGTAGATTCAGTTAATCAGCTTCAGAATCATTAATTTCTGAGATCACTCGCTAGATAGGACTGGTCTCAACTTCAGAACTCGATTATCAATATTAGATGATTCAGTTATTCAGTAGCTTATTATTAGTAGTGAGTTTAGACGCCAGTAAAGCAGTATCCGAGTCTCAATAATCAGAGTCACAATGATTTTAGTTATGATTTATGCATTCATGCATATGTCCTCATCCAGTACGCTCATGATTATTCAGTTAAGTAATTGTTCATGCATAAGACCTTACATTTAGCCTTACCTCATCTTGCATACTTAGTACATTCCTACATACTACCGCATTGGCACTATTGTGTTTTATTTTACACCATAGGTTTAGAGGCACGAGATCTAGAGTACCCTTACCAGCTTAGTCCCAGTCAGCAACAGTAGACGTAGCAGTGAGTCCTCTTTATTTGAGGATAATCCTTATTTTATTATTGCATCAGATTTAATTTATTTTCAGTAGATGGAGTTATTTGGAGACATGTCCTATCAACTCCATAGTTCAGATAGTCTTGAGGTTTTTCGAACAGATGTATCAGTATTCAGTTTTCAGTTTTGAGTATTTTAAATGTTTTGAACCTTATGGCAAGTTTTCTGCCCGTTTTTGCATTTATTATATTATATTATGCAGAGCTCAAGTACAGATATCAGTAGAAGGTTAGCTTTTGGTACTTCGGGATCATGAGCATCGTGTAACGACTTGGGGGTAGTCTCGGGTCATTACAGACTTTGTCTCAAATCCTGAATTATAATGGGTCAATACAGATGTACTGGAAT
>NC_061116.1:185015142-185055492 GCF_002878395.1 Capsicum annuum
TGTCTCAAATCCTGAATTATAATGGGTCAATACAGATGTACTGGAATGTGAAACAACTCAAAATAATATGTTTTATACAAAAATATATGAGAGAATATCGTAATAACAGTGAATATTACATAAATAAAATACATGGACATATTTAATAATTTCAAAACAGTTCTTGAAAACCTTGACTCACTCTTTGTTATTCTTCTGAGCTATATGGTACACCCTATAATCTGTAATTCCACAGGCTATATGAAATCTTCCCTTAGCTCGACGGCCAAGCACCCAATCCAAGCTTGCTGCAAAGATTGTAGTATCTATAAGGGGGACACACAAGATCACATAGCAGCGGGCCAAAATCCCTAATAAAATCAACATGTCATGGTAGTACACAAGATCACAAAGCAGGGCTCCTAACCATAGTCCCAATTTGGGAAGACATGAATCAAAGTACACAAGATCACCAAGCATGGTACCATAACATTGGGTCGGTAAATCACGATTTCTAGCATAGAGTCTTTCAACACGTACTTTCTTCGGGTAACCCACAATCTCTCTTAAGCCGAACTTTTAGTTCTGTAAAACAAACATACTTCATACTTTTAAAACATTCAATACTTATCTTGTTAAGGGCATGTAATCACCGTGTATCGTCATATCCTAACTTGCAAGTCAATATCATATCCAATTCACAGCCCATCATATTCAAAACATGCATGTGACCACCCAAGATTTATAATATCAAAATAAAGTCATAACTTTGAAATCTCAAGAACACTTAGGCAGTTAACCTCTCTTTGCAAGATTCAAAACATGTAGTGGTCATGTTAATTTATTCAATTACATGCGATTCTTTCCCTTAAAAATAAGAATGTAGTGATAACAAGAAACTCTATCTCATCATCTATAAACCATGTCAAACACCATGTTATTGAGAAGATCACTTTCAAATCTTAAGGCATACACTCCAAATTATTCACAAAAAAATGCAAACTTGAGTTCGCAACAAGAGAGGGAATTCGTACTCATGCTCTCAATCAATCTTAAAAATTTACAAAATCATATATACATATAGTTATAATTCAATTTCATTCAAGACAATAATTATTTTCATCAAAACAATCCCATGATGCATATTTTTTGAAAATCATATTGAATACTTCATTATAAATCATAATTGGGGATCTTTAATATTGATAAAACATATAAACTTATGCCCAAGGTTTTTAGAGTAGTCCTACATACCTTAGATTATAAATTTTAAAAGATGGAACCTGGATCTTGATCCGTTTCTTGGAATTCTTGATCTTAATGGCTTGAATTCTTGATCTTTGGGGAAGAAAAAGTTGAATCTTGTTCTTGGAGAAGTGGTTAGGATTTTTAATCTTTTGAGGGAAAAATTGAATAAAAATGCAATTGATGCTTCTTGGGGCTGAAATTTTATGTTATGGACAGTTTAGGGTGAAGGAAAGGACCCTTTTTTCCTTTAAAAACATGTAAATAGAACCTGGGAAATAGCTGAGGGTGATGGAGCACGCGTCACGGGCATATTGCCTCTTCTTACTGTCTCTTCACAAAAATGGCTATAACTTTTCACTTGGGTATCGGATTTTATCAAAATTGGTATAGTTGGAAAGCTAATTCAATTATCTACAATTTGGTGGACCTTAAGCTGAAAAATTCTATGTGTATCTAAAGTTATACACATTCAAAGTAGACTCTTATAGAATTGAATATCAAACTTTTGATGAATGAATGACTCTTAGCTCAACTTAGATCCAAGTTATTTTTATGAACACTTTTCACCTCATAATCACTTCATACACTAGGAGAAGGGTCATGAAATATGAATTTAAATATAAGCCATGGAATGATAGTTCTCTTTTTTGCTCAAAAATGCGGGGTGCTACAATAGTAGATTTATTATTCTATTAGTCGGAGTTAGTTGGGGGATTGTCCCATCAACTCCACATTCAGATAGTTTAGTTAGAGGTTTTTCAGACTAGACTAGTTCAGACAGTATTCAGTTTTCAGATATTATTATAAGTTTCTATATTTATTAGTATTCAGATTATGAACCCTATGGCATTTTAGCCTAAATTTTACATTATTTTAGTATTATTATTCAGTGCTCACAAAAGGTATCAGTCATGGGTTAGCTTGTCGTCCTTCGAGGTCATAAGCACTGTGTGGGATCTAGGGTGCATAATCATGGCGTTACAAACTTGGTATCAGAGCCTAAGGTTTAACAGAGTCCTAGGGAGTCTGAGAGTCGCATCAAGTAGAGTCTTGTGCATGGGTGTATAGTGCGCTACACTTATGGGAAAGAGGTTACGAGGCATTTTTAGGGAAAGTTTCCCTTCTTTCAGTAGTAATGTCATGAGAGTGAGCATGAAATTAAGTTAAACTCTCAGTCTAATTCTTTTCCTCCGTATATATGTAAAGCATACCTCCCAAAAATACCAACAGAAGAAGAACACGAAACCAACCAGCACCTCAACCCGTTCAGGCAGATCCCCTAGATGAGTATGTCTCCCATGCAGAATTCAAAGCTGTCTTCACTATTCTAGCCAATTCGGTATTAACTCAGAATGAATGACCAGCTTTTGTTCAGGCCAACCCAGTGAACAATATTACTGCAGCCAAGATTTGGGACTTCACCTGAATGAATCCTCTCCTATTTTCAGGATCTAAGTCCGAAGAGGATCCATAGGAGTTCCTCGATTAGGTACAGAAAGTCACAAATATTATGGAAGTGACTTCTGATGAGAGTGCTGATGTAACACCCTAATTTTGTATAACCAGAATGCCACACGGTGCTCATGACCCTGAAGGACTAGAAGCTAACCCTCTTCTGATATCTATACCTGAGCACTGTATAATATAGGTAATAAATATGGAAAACTGGTGGAAACTTGCCATAAGGTTCAAAACATCTAAAATAATCACTACTAAAAACTGCATACTAATATATCTATTTGAAAAGCCTCTAAACTTGTATGATCTGTGGAGTTGATGGGACATATCCCCAACTAACTACGTCTACTAAAAATAAACTAAGTCTAATGCCATAATAAAATAAGGATCATCCTCGAATAAAGAGGACTCACTGCTACATCTACTGCTGCTGATTGAGTTTGGACTGCTAAGGGTGCTCTGGATCTTGCGCTTCTGAACCTATGGTATAAGACACCATAGCTTAAGAGAAAGTATGTGTTAGTATTTTGAATGTACTGGTATGCTAGATGAGGTAAGGCTAAATGTAAGGGCTTATGCATGAACATTATATAACTGAATAACATGTGAATACTGAATGAGGACATATGTATGAATGCACAAACCATAATTGAAGTTACTGTGACACTGAATACTAAGACTCAGATACCGCTTTACTGATGTTTGAACTCACTACTAATACTGAGATACTGAATAACTGAATCTTCTGATATTGATAACTGAGTAATAAAGTGGAGGTCAATTCTATTTAGCGGGTGATCTCTGAAATTGATGATATTAAAGCTGATTAACTGAATCTACTCATATCAATAACTGATTTCTGGGCTTAGTACTATCGACTGACTAAATCTAAGATCAAACCTCTCTAACGGATGATCTTTGAATCTACTAATAATGATAAGGAATGATTGTATCTGAGATCAGACCTATCTAGTGGAAAATCTCTGAATCTTGTAATAATAGAAATGATGGATTGAGTTTGAGATCAAGCCTATCTAATGGGTGAACTCTGAATCCATTAGTACTGATTCTAATTAAATTTATGTGAGACCAAGCGTAACTAGTGGGTGGTCCATAAATCAATGGAACTATCTAAGATCCTTACTAAGATAGGTGACTGTATCTGACAGTCCTTATTTCAGAGTTTTACTCTAAAGACTGATATTGAAACTGCAACTGTGGGAGTTCTCACTTAACCAACATACCCTAAATCTAAACTAGTGAGGTCCAACCTGTAACCCCAGCTGGAAGGGTGTCAATACCGTACCACAGGTAATGACCTCTCCTATGGTCAAGCCTCTCTAATGGGTGACCCTGAACAAAAAGTCAAGCCTAAGGTAGTATGATAGTCAAGCCTTAATCTAACGGGTGACTCCTGATCCTGCATTGGCTACGTAGTTTTGGAGTTTAGGAATTGCTGCTAATGACTCTATCTCTTTAATGGGAAGCCATCATCCCCGCACTCGCTCGGTGCTAGCTACTACTCCCAACTGAAGGACTCTAAATTGATTCTTAACTAGACTTAGACTGAGTTGAATCTTTTACTGTTCATATTTCTTGAATGATCTGACTGAGTTCACTTGGTTCCATTATCTGGCGGAACACTATTTGATCTCGTTATCTAACTGAATGCTACTAAGTTCTGAATACTTGAATACTACTAAGATCTGAGATGAATACTGAACTGAAATTGGAATGTTAATGATACTTAGATTACTGATATTTATTAAGTTTTGTAACCGTCTGAGAGCAGTGAGTTTTGTAAATCACTGATTTCTAAGAATTGCGGCTTGATTGAGATTATCATAAAAACTGATACTGGCTCTAGACAACAGCTAATTTATCAGGTATAAATACCCCTAGGACACAATAACATAAAAGTAAAACATAACCATTTTTGAATAATCATGACCATGGACTTTTATTCACCATTACAATCATTAAAGCATCCCTTCAAGCACTTGGAAATCATAAACATGTGATAGTATAGGGAGACATGCTATTGGCTCATACTCCATTCAACAACGTCTTGCAACAAATATTTAACATGCATTGAAGAGCACATAATTGGAGGATTTCAAGCTAATATGTCACAATTTATTCTCTAAGGCTTTTCAACAAACACTTGGTATGCATGAGCTTACACACAATTGGGGATTTCTAATCAACATGCTATAATGGCTCTAATTCCTTCACATAAGCATTTTATCGGCCATATGGGGAAAATGATTTGGTTATTCAACAATTTATACACCTAATTATCATGGATACACCAACCAACATGCAACTTGAAGAGGGTTTATCATGAACATCACACAATTCATCACATACTAGAATCAATTCTTGAAACTTTAGTCTAAATCATGAATTAAAACTCAACAATACAAAATTATGAAATCTAATACACATAAACCATGAAATCTCATAAATACATAAACCTTATAATTTTGAAAAAGATTCTTGAACTTTTTGGGTAGAAGGAACCTAAGAATCAACATCTAGCATACCTTAGGAGACTCTTTCTTGAAGGTTCTTAGAAATATTCTTGATTTCTTGTGTTTTCTTAAAGAAGGGTTTGAATCTTGTTCTTGGATTTTTGATCTTGAAAGAAACCCTAGCTTTTGATGTTATGGATGAATATGGAGTTATGAGCCTTGACTTGATATAAATAGGTGTTAAAAAGAGTGGAAAAAGACCAAAAAGTCCTTTTAAAAATAACTTAAAATTACTGATCCGGACATACGATGGTTCGTCACTGGGTTGACGGTCCGTTGGACCGACCGTTGTACCTGGACCAGAACTGGGACTTACTGTCTTTTTGCGACGGCTTGGGGCAATGGTCCGTCGCTATCTCGATGTTCCGTTGGTCTTGACCATCATACTTGGCCAGCGAATGGGACTAATGCCTCATGGCGACGGCTATGGGCAATGGTCCGTCGCTAGATCGACGGTCCATCGGCCTGTCCATCGCACCTGGGCAGTTCAGACAACTTTCTATAAAACGTCCATAATTTTTTACCCCAACATCGGATTTTTGCAAAATTGGTATCGATGAAAATCTTATTCAATTCTCCACATGAGATAAAGTCGATATTAGGGTAATTCTACATGGTTTGAAATATTTCACACTTGGAAAGTCAGCCCTTAGTTTTCTTAAAGATGAAACTCGAATCAAAGAAAGTTCAGGGTATTACAGCTGAGTTAGCTGTCTATCAGCTACAAGATATATCGCATATATGGTTTATGAAGTGGAAGGTAGACAGGGTTGCAGATGCAGGGCCCATAGAATAGGAAAAGTTTGCTACTGATTTTCTAGATAGATTTTTTTCCTTAGAGTTGAAGGAAGCCAAGGTGTTAGAGTTATCAATATCAAGCAAGGAAACATGAGTGTGAAAGATTATTCCCTTAAGTTTACTCAGTTAGCCAGGTATGCTCCCCATGTAGTTGTAGAAAATAGGTCTAGAATGAGCAAGTTCGTGTCTGGGGTGTCAGAGAGTGTGGTTAAGGAGTGCAGAACTATGATTTTAATTAAGGAGATGGACATATCCAGGCTAATGGCCCATAATTAGTAGATAGAAGAGGCAAATAATAAGGAGAGAGAGAGAGAGAGAGAGAGAGAATAAGAGAGCTAGAAAAGGTATATTTAGTTTCACTCAGCCTAAGTAAGAAAACGGTAACCGTTCCTAGTATTTCTCGAAATCTTCAGTTCTAACTCTGTCCTCAGCTAGTACTCCAGTACCTAAGTTCATAAATAGTAACAAAGATAGGGTTCCAGGATCTAATCTCAAGGTATTTCAGTAGTGCTCGAACAAACCCCCTTTGTCAGAAATATATTAAAAACCATCAGGGTGTCTGCAAAGCTGACAGTGATGTTTGTTTTGGGTGTGGTAAGCCAGGCCATAGAATCAGATATTGTTCTTAGTCAGGTTTGCAGGGTCAATACAATTGTCCTTTAGCTCAGTTCAATCACCCGAATCATCAGGGTGCCGTTTCTAGTGCCAATAGTGCGCAATGCCCAAATAGGATTTATACACTTCAGTCCAGAAAAGATTAGAAAAGTTCTCTAGATGTGGTCATTGGTATGTTACAGATCTTTTATTTACAAGTTTATACTTTATTAGATCTAGGAGATTCTCTATCTTTTGTAACTCTTTACATTGAAGTCAACTTTAAGGTCAAACCAAAAGTATTAACAAAACCTTTCTCAGTCTCTACCCAAGTGGGTCAGTGTATCATAGCTCGACAGGTATATAAAAACTATCCGGTTATGATATTTCATAAAGTCACTTCAGTAGACTTATTAGAGTTAGAGATGACAGATTTCGACATCATTCTCAGCATGGATTGGCTCTATTCATGCTATGCCTCAGTTGATTATAGAAACAAAATTGTTCATTTTCAATTTCCAAATGAACCAGTCCTTGAATGGAGGGGTAGAACTACAGTGCTTAAGGGTCAGTTAATTTCATACCTTAGAGTGAGAAAAATGATATCCAAGGGATGTATCTATCATCTTGTGTGAGTCAAGGACTCTAGTTCAGAGATTCCTAGTCTTGAGTCAGTTCCAGTAGTAAATGAATTCTCAGATATATTCCCTGAAGATCTTCCCAGAGTTTCTCCCAAAAGAGAAATTGACTTAAGAATAGACCTCCTTTTAGATACTCAACCCATATCTATTCCACCATACAAAATGGCACCAACTAAACTCAGAGAGTTAAAAGAATAGTTAAAGGACCTTTTATACAAGGGGTTCAATAGACCCAATGTTTCCCTGTGGGGTGCACCAGTCTTATTTATGCATAAGAAAGATGGTTCACTCAGAATATGTATAGACTACCGTCAGTTGAACAAAGTCACGGTCAAGAACAAATACCCACTTCCCAGAGTTGATGTCTTGTTTGACCAACTTTAGGGTGTCAGTTATTTTTATAAGATATACCTTATATCCGGCTATCATCAGTTCAGAGTCAAAGAATGTGACATTCCAAAAATAGCTTTTCGAAAGCGGTATGGTCACTTCAAGTTTCTAGTCATGTCCTTTGGTCTCACAAATCCCCCAGTAGCTTTCATAGAATTAATTAATCACGTGTTCAAGCAGTACTTGGACATGTTCATGATAGTATTCATTGATAAAATTCTTGTCTATTCTTGTAGTGAGAATGATCACGCAGATTACCTCAGAATCATACTTCAGACTCTCAGAGCCCATCAGTTGTTCACCAAATTCAGTAAGTGTGAATTTTGGCTAAGGTCAGTAGTATTCCTTGGTCATATCATTTTCGGTGATGGCATTAGAGTTGATCCTTCAAAGATGGAGGTAGTGAGAAACTGGCCTAGACTCATTTCTCCATCAGCTATTAGGAGTTTCTTGGGTTTAGCTGGCTATTATCGTCAGTTTGTTGAAGGATTTTTGTAGTCTAGTTTTAGTGGTCAGATTCTTGTGAGAAGAGTTTTCAGGAGTTGAAGACTTAACTCACCTCAGCCCTAGTTTTGACGTTACCAGATAGTTCAGATGGGTTTGTTATGTACTATGATGCATTTAGAGGAGGTTTGGGTTGTGTTCTCATGGAGAGAGGTAAGGTCATAGTATATACTTTTAGATAGCTTAAGCCTTATGAAAAGAATTACCCTACTCATGATCTTGAATTAGCCATTGTTGTGTTTGGCTTAAATATTTGGAGGCATTACTTGTATGGGATGCATGTAGATGTGTTCATAGATTAAAAAAAGCTTTGTATGTGTTCTCGCAGAAAGATTTAAATTTGGGTCAGAGAAGGTTAGATCTATTGAAAGATTATGATATAAGTGTTTTGTATAATCTGGGCAAGGCCAATGTAGTGGAAGATGCTCACAATAGGTTGTCTATAGGTAGTGTTGCTAACATTAAGGATAGTAAGAAGAAGTTAGTTCAGGAAGTTCATCATCTTACCCGACTAGGTGTCTACTTCGTTGATTTAGTAGATGGTAGTGTGTGGGTATAGAATAGCTCAGAATCATCTCTAGTTTCTAAAGTAAAGGAAAAGTGGGACAGAGATCCTAGTCTAGTTAAGCTGAAAGAGTCAATCAAAGATTAGAAAGTAGCGGTTTTCTTCCAATGGGGAGATGGTGTGTTGCATTGCCAGGGTCGGCTATGTGTGCTAGGGGTAGATTTATTGGTTGAGTGGGATGAAGAAAGATATCATAGAGTTTGTATCTAAGTGCTCTATGTGTCAGTAGGTTAAGATCGAGTATCAAATTCCTAGTGGGTCCATACAGGAGTTCAATATTTTGACATAAAAATGGGAAGAAGTGAACATGGAATTAGTGATGGGTTTACCTAGTACTCGTCATCAGCATGATTCGATTTAGGTTATCATAGACAAGATGACAAAATCCACTCATTTCTTGCTAGTCTATACATTATATTCAGCCGAGGACTATGCCAAACTCTATCTCAGAGAGTTGGTCAGGTTGCACCGAGTCCCAATATCCATTATTTCAGATAGAGGTACCCGATTTACCTCTCACTTTTGGAATGCTTTTAAGAAGGGTTTTGGTACCCAAATTCACCTTAATACAGCCTTCTACCCTAGATAGATGGTCAAGCAGAAAGAACTATTCTGATTCTAGAAGATATGTTAAGAGCATGCATTGTTGATTTTAAAGGTAGTTGGTATGACCACTTGCCTTTGATCGAATTCACATATAATAATAGTTATTATTCTAGTATTTAGATGGCTCCATTTGAGGCTTTTTATGGTAGGAGATATAGATCCCCAATTGCTTTGTTTGAGGTAGGTGACGATACAATATTAGGGCCTGATATGGTGTTTGATGCCTTAGAGAAAGTTTAGTTGATCAGAGAAAGTCTTAGGGCATCCCAGAGCTGATAGAAATTGTATGCTGATGTGAGGAGAAAGGATATTGAGTTTGAGATTGACGATTTTTGTGTACTTGAAAATCTCTCCCATGAAGAGAGTGAAGAGATTTAGCAAAAAGGGGAAGCTCAGTCCTCGATATATCGGTCCTTATAGAATTCTCAACCATTTTGGAAAGGTACCTAATGAGCTTGAGTTGCCTTCAAACTTAGATTTAGTGAACCCAATATTCCACGTCTCTTTGCTAAAGAAATGCATTGGTGACCCATCAGTTATAGTCCCCTTAGAGGGTTTAGTTATTCAAAATGATCTCTCTTTCGAAGAGCTTTCAGTCTAAATCCTCGATCGCCAGATTGGTAGACTAAGGATCAAAGAAGTACCCTTGGTCAAAGTTCTTTGGCAAAACCAGTCAGTTGAGAGAGATACTTGGGAAACAGCAGTAGATTTGCTGACCAAGTATCTTCACCTCTTCTCCATAAACTCAGATTCAGCTTAAGGTAACAGTCTTCCTTAGCTTTACTTGATTCCATGTTCAGTTACAGTTACAAATAATAATATCAGTTACGGTTGCATATCATCTTCATGACAGTCATGCATTTATGAATCAGTTCAGCCATGCACTCAAGCTTCAGTCATTCATGTTTAGCATGTAGACTTAGTCTATTAGTATTTCTCAGCTAAATCAGTCTCATTCGAGGACGAAAGTTCCCAAGGGGGAGATATTGTAATACCCCGTATTTCTCTATCTTAGTTTAACTCTTAGTACATGAGTAACTCTATATAAAATTTTTCAAAATACTCAGAATTTTTTCAGTTTAAGACTTACCATTTTGTAGGAAATTCAGTCAGCTTTCAAACGATATAAATTTTGCTTAAATCTGATACTCGGGTGAGAAGTTATAGCATTTTTTGTAAAACAGTGTGTCAAATTGTGCATCACCATGTTGCGGAGACAGTCCAAATGGAAATTGTCAATTTCCAGTGTGCCATCACAATACGCCCACATCGTGCTAAAGTTCCAGTTCCCATTTGTCATTTTCCAGTGAGGTAACATGATTCCACCACGTCGCACTAATGTGCCATTTCGCAGTTGTCAATTTCTTGTGTGCCACCATGGTAGTACCACATCGCGCCAATATTTAATTTTACACTCGCCCATTTTTGAACAATCTCAGCCAAAATCCAGTGGCTTATCGCGATGCCACCACATCGCAGTGAAGGCCAAAATTGGGGTGTTTAGTGACGAAAATTTAAATCTTTTCAGGGGAAATTAAGTCTTTTTCCATGAACCTAATCAGTTCTAAACATGATATTAATGCCCTAAATAACCTAATTAGTCATTATTTACTCACTTCCTCTCAAAACTAAATTACTCTTTCTCAATTAACAAAACCCTAGCCTTCAAGAATCAAGAGAAATTCTCAAAAATTCCTCCAAGAATCTTTAAGAAGTGAATTTCTCAGGTATGTTAGGTGTTGATTCATGGGTTCCTTTCACCCATGGAGTCCAAGAATCCTATTTAAAAATTCAAGTTTACAGATTTATGATTCCATGCTTGAATTAGATTGTATTCATGCTTATGATGTTGTTTGGGTTTCAATCCATGATTAATTACAAGTATAATGAAATTAAGATAGCATGTGTGATGAAATATGTGATTCTCATGATTAATCCTTGAATTCCATGATAATTATATGTGTTTATTTCTATGTGAGATAATCATGCTCCCCAAGTATTTGATAGAATGCCTATGTAAGTTGAATAGTGAAATCATGACATGTTATCATGTGGAATCATTCATGTACAATTCATGCCTCTCAAGTGTTTGATAAATTGTCAAAATGAATGCATTGTGAACAAGAAACTAATGTTTAGTTTTCATGATTGTGCGATGTTTACTATTGGTGCTATCAAGTCTTGGGGTATTTAATACCTAAAATCTAGATATATACCTAGAACCACTATAGCTATAGAATAGTCTCAGTAATGTCACAATATTAGTACTCAGTCAATTACAAAACTTAGCTACACTAAGCTCAATCCAATCAGTCTAATAATCAGTGTCATTCAGTTGGGAGTAGGATTTAGCACCGAGCATATCCAAGAATGGGGCTCACCTATCAGAAAAGGATGTGATCCTTAGTAGAAGTCCTTATGTTCTAGAACTACATAGCCAGTGTAGGTTGAGATATCAACCTTTCATTTGAGGGTTGATAAGGTGTTAACTTGCCAATTGAGGGAAATACCATTCTCATAAGGGAACGTGCCAGTAGAGGGTGACCCTTAGTCCTTTGGGATGATATTTCAGTGGATCACACAACCAGTATCTGTGCCCATGGCACGGTACTGACACTCTTCTAACTGGGGTTATGGGTTGGACCCCAATTCATTCAAAGAGGGGAATGTCGGTTAGATAATTACCTCCCACAATTTTAGTTTCACTCACAGTAGAGAACTCAGTCCAGTTCTACAAAATTAGGACTGTCAAGAACAGTCACCTAGTTATTAGTAATTCAGTTATTGCATACTCAGTATTTACAGTAGTTATAGTTATCTGTGTACTCTTATTCAGTTATATTCATATCACTCAGTCAGTTATTGTTCATGCATATGAAGCCATTCATTTCAGCCTTACTTTATCTAGCCTACCAGTACATTCCACGTACTAATCGTATACTCTATTCTTGCGCTATGATGTATCATATCGTAGTTTTGAATGCTCAGGTTCCTGACTGTGCTTAGTCAAATTCAGTTAGCAGTAGCAGATTCAGTAGTGAGTCCTCATCCATTGAGGAAATTATTTATTTTTTACTACAGTAGATTCATTATTCTATTAGTCGGACTTATTTGGGGGCTTGTCCCATCAACTCTATATTCAGACAGTTCTGTTAGAGACTTTTCAGACTAGACTTATTCAGACAGTATTCAATTTTTAGATATTATTATCAGCTGCTATATTTATCAATATTAATATTATGAATCCTATGGCATTTAAGCCTAACTTCTGCATTATTTTAGTATTATTATTCAGTGCTCACATCAGGTACCAGTCATGGGTTAGCTTGTGGTCCTTTAGGGTCGTAAGCACAATGTGGCATCCGGGGTGCAGACTTGGAGAATTATATTTAATGAGTAGAATACTGTGTTATTTTATATTTTTATAATTTAGAATTGATGGGAGAAAGCATGTCTAGGCATGTGGGCCTAGAGTTGAGGTAGATAAAGACACAAGAGCTTAACTTTAATCCCAAAAACTATATTATTGACCTATTTTGTGATATTCTTGTTTTGGTATTGATAAAAGCACTTTATCTATTGATTCTCATAAGAAGCTAAATTGGTGATAATGTTTATTTATTGAATTGCTCCTATGAGAGGCTTGTTTGATAATAATAACTCTTTGAATTAATGTCATGAATTGCTTTTTGATGATCATGATGAATTATTAAAATAATGCCATGAGAAGGTCAAAATATTGATAAATAAAAGAACTTAATCGAATTTATTTATGATTTTAAGTGTACTTGTAAACTTGGTACATCATATTATATGCTGTGTGCAGTGTAAATTTGATATTGATATTACTTGTTTATGGTAGATCAGGTACCACGCTGGTATGGATATGTATATTGATATTACTTTTTTATGGTGGATTGGGTACCACGCTGGTATGGATATATATTTGGTGGATCGGGTACCAAGTCGGTACGAATATGTATATGGTGGATAATTTACCACGGCAATACGGATATGTTAGATTGGGTACCACACCGGTACGGATATATATATATATTGGATCGGGTACCACGCCAGTACGGATATGTATATGATGGATCGGGTACCACACCGATTCAGATATGTATATGTTAAATCGGGTACCACGCCAGTACAAATATATATATGTTGGATTGGGTACCACACCAATACCAATATGTATATGGTGGATTGGGTACCACATCGGTACGGATATGTATATGTTGGATCGGGTACCACACCGATATGGATATGTATATGTTGGATTGGGTACCACGCTGGTACGGATATGTATATGGTGGATCAGGTACCGCGCCGGTAAGAATATAAATATTGATAATATCTATTTATGGAGGATCAGTACCACGATGGTACAATACATGGACTTAGATTGTCCCTTGCAGGTCATGACTAGTTGGACAAAATAAGTCCCTTAGCATGTGTGTACATATTATAGTTGATTATGAATAATCTGAAAGAAATGATCCCAAACTTCAATTGTTGAATTAATCCTTTTCAATAGTATGTATAAGGTTTGTTAATGAGACTTGAGTTCTTTAATGTGTCTTACTAAGATATGAGTTGACTTGTATTCTCTACTTGATTGTATTCTTGAGATTGATTGGGTGACATGTGCTTGGAAAAGTAAAAATCGGTGTTTACTTTCTATATGATGGTCAACTTTCTTTATTTATACTTGCCGTAATTGTAATTTATCCAAATGACTTTATTATTTCTTAATGTTAGAAGAGAGTGTTTGATTGTTAGCCTGAGAATTTAGTGTGATTTGTCTATGATTATTGGGTTTATCCTATAGATATGGGTAATGGTAGAGATACGGTGAAATAGGAGGGATAGAGATGTATTAGCATTGGATTACGGTTGATGGTGTGAATCAATGAGGCTAGTGTATATTAGCAGTAAATATAATATTGATGGAGTTGGAAGAGTAATTGGATGATGTAACTTATATAGGTAAAGTAATAATGTTATTACAACCTTGGTTAAATTATATTCCATTCGTCATAATTTATTTTCCTTGATTCTATTTTGTGATTATATAAACTAACATGGTCGGACGATGTTGCCTACTAGTACGTGTGGTTCTACTGATCCTAATCTTCTACATTCCTTCTTAGGGTGTAGACTGAATATAGGTTTGTTTGTAGTTACTAGATTGGTGACGATATTCAACACTAACTTCTGCACTTTCTTCCTGACAGAAGTTAGAGTCCTTGTATTATTTATTTTATTATCTATGTTGTAATAGGTAGCTCATGTACATGTCTGGCCAAGTCTTGGGATAGTTAAGGATCTTTGTAAGAAGTTTTTGAAAAATTTTATTTATTAGTATTTAATTAACTTTATTATATTTAATTCAGTATTTCCTTAAAAACAGAAGTTTTCCACTAATAAGGGTTCTCCTAGCTACTTAGATTAGCATAGGTGCCCGCACGGTCTGTTAGTCTGGGTCGTGATAGTTGTTATCTGAGCTAGGTTTCACTGGTCCCACAAATACAAGAGCAATGTCAAGTAGAGTTCCATAGATTGGTGTTTAGGGCCTCACAGTCAATCTTCGAAAGGCTATGAGACATGTAGAAGTCATTTTCCTTTCTTTTTCTCCATCGTGTCACCCTAATCTTAAACTATTGGATTGAATCCAATTGGTATCTAGATAATTCTAATTGGTATCTTAACAAAGTTCAATTGGAATGTAGTTGATTCCAATTGGTATCTTAGTAATTTTGAATAAAAATCTAGGAGATTTCAATTAGTATCTGTTAATAAGGTCTAAAAGTTATTTTTAATAGGTAAAGACTTGTGAAAGTTATGAACTTATTTATTGCTTGTGTTTGATATTTGGATGAACTTGTGTTGCTAGATTTTTGTCATTGTTGTGAATTATTTTTGTTTGAATTTAAGTGACGAAAATTGACTAAATTGTTTTTGTTGATAATTTTGATGGGACTATTTGATTTCTTATTATTGTAAAACTAGCAAGTCTATGGTGCTTACTCATTTTTGGTACTATTATACAGATGAAATTAATGGTATGAGAATTGATAGGATGATATGAGAACATGATATCAAGAAAAGTTGGTTAAAAATGACATGAATAAAAGAATGAGGTGATATGTATTTTTCATATTTAGAGTTTCTTGTTAATGATGTTGTGGATGGATTCTTATGTAGTTACATTATTTGATATTATATGGGGATCCTTGTGTGGTCTGGTCATTGAGACCGTATTTAGAATTTTTGTGCAGTTCTATTATTGAAATTATAATGGGTTCCTTGTGAGGACTAGCTAAGTGACATTATCTTTGAGTTTGCAAAATAATGAGTTTTAAATAAAAGTGATAAAAACTAGTTGAGTTTGTTGATACCTGCAGAATTTGATCGATAACTTGTCTGGAATGTGATATTGGTGATAAGATTGTTAATGACTTGTAATCAATTTATTTCGTTTGGCCTTACTTACGTGCAATTAGTGTTGGGTCTTGAGGTGATTAAGAGTTAAGTGAATCCCATAATAAAAATATTGTTAAGTAGAAATAAGAATGACTCTATATATCTTAAATTGGTGTCAGTGATATAAGAGTGATTTGGCTTGACCATGAAGTGTTTGTCATTGAAAAATATTGAGTTAGTGATTGTTAGGACATAAGTTGTGGCTGTGGATTTATGCATTAGGAAAAATCTTGAGAAAATAAATTATTACTGACTTGACCTTGTGGATGTATTATACATTACCATGTCCCACAGAGTTGGCTGATATATGTCACTTTTAGAGAATAGTAATTCCCATGATAGTGGTAATACAAAATCAAATGGCTTAGTTACATTCATAAAATAATTAAGGATGATCTTGAATAGGAGAATAAATGATTATTAAATAGCATGATTGATCTTTCCTTGGGTGATACTTGATGGATTTGCTTGTTGAGTGATTAAGGTATGATGGTTAGATGGATGGATATTGCTTGTTGAGTGATTAAGGTATGATGGTTAGATGGATGTTCACAATGTTATGGAGGAGAATGTATTGTAGGCTAAATTTCTATGGGATCTTTATGGCTAATAGTGTCAGTTTGTATAATGAGTGAGAGGTAATATTGTAATCTATGTGTTGTAGTAAATACTAAGCTTGAATCGTGGGTAATTTTGAGGTGAAACAAACAGTGTTATGAAATGTCGAAGCTAGATTTATAGATTGAGTTTAATAGTCTTGATTGAGTTCATACAGATATCTAAATTATGTGACTTGTAAGTGGTGTGGTGGCTAATATATGATCAGATGTTGATACTCCATGGGGTAGTCTTGGCTAGAAACCGAGTCAGGTGTCTCAGGAAGAGCTTGTATGTTGTATGGATTAGATGTGACTTATCTAGTGTTAAAAATTTAGGTAGTAGATTCATGTAGCATCTCATAGCACTTTTCAAAATTAAATTTGGGGCTCTAGAGCTTCGCAAATAAAAGGTATTTTTAAATATTTATCTTCTTCAAGGTTAATCTTTTAACCATCTTTATCATGCTTTAGTAAAACTCAAGTTTTAGACTTAGGCCATTGAAAGGAGAAAAAGTGATTCGTATATAAATATTTCGCTTCGGATATTCATATTTTGAAAAGCTATGATAGAATGATTGAGTATACAATATGAGTTGGTCGATAAGGATATCGAGTGAGTGAATAGGGTGTAGCATAAGCAACTATAGTAGTAATGTCTCTCTAATTCCAACCTCATACTTTTATCCATTGAATGTTTGTTCGGGGACGAACGGATAGTAAATTGGTATCTGATTGTAACGACCCATTTCGTTGTTACTAAATTATTCATGATAAATTCATGAAAACTCTTAATTTTCATTCCTCAATATTAACTTCGATCTAAAATAGCGAATATTTTATTTATTACGTCTCCTCAAACTTTCCGGCGAAGATTTTAGCCTTCGCATGTATCTAGATAGACTCAAGCCCGATGAATTTAATTATCATGAGTGCTAATATAAATACTTTATTCTGAAAGTTCTTTAGGCATGAATTAAGGTCGTACAATGTTCCTAACACAAAGTTAATTATAAAACTTTCTTTCGGATAAAGTTTCGATATAGATTTCTATTAGGGTCAACTTCTAACGACAATATCTCATAGAATATAAGGAGTTAGGGCGCCCAATACCTACCAAATCAAAGATGTATGAGCTATCTTTTCAATGCAACAAACCATTCCTCAATACTAATTTAGAGTAAAAGGTATGACTATTTTACTGAGCACTGTCCAGGCAGAAATGGGATTTCGCTATAGCAAAAATCTAATGATATTTAAATCAACTTCAGCCATATTTTAGGTCTAAAAACCCCAAATTTCATTCCCCAACCCTAGAGAGGTAATTTACCAGATCTTAATATGGAATTCCTTCGTTGAGGTAAGCTTTTTCATTATTTTTTTTGTCTTTTAATTCTTTAGCATCTTAGAATCCTTAAAAAGACCTTTAAAGGTGGAATTCTTTTGGGGAATACTCATGGGTGTTTTTAATATGATCTAGAGTTGATTCTAAGCTATAAATTAAAGATTCCTAACATGAATTTCATAAACTAAATTATGAATTTTGATGATTAGAAACCTTGAATTACGTAAAGATGAGACCTTTAGCATAAAAACTCCATTAATGGAGATGGATTAAGCTTAAAAGAGATAATTAATGGTTAATTGAATTGGGTAATGATATAGACCTTGAATTAAGTTTAGAATTAGTGGGTTTGAATCCCAAGATATTTGTTTGAAGAGTAATTATTTAATTACTCTTATAATTGTTTGATTTTTAAATAATTGATTGTTCCAAGGCAAGAAGGAAAGAAAAGAGCATCCTTGTTGCAGTTTGCTTCTTCCGAAAGCTTGGCGTCAAGGTAGGCTAGGTTTAATGAGTAGAAGATTGAGTTATTTTATATTTTCATAATTTAGAATTAATGAGAGAAACCATGTCTAGGCTTGCGGGCATGGAGTTGAGGAGGATAAAGACACGAGAACTTAACTTTAATCCCAAAAACTATATTATTGACTTATTTTGTGATATTCTTGTTTTGGCATTGGTAAAAGCACTTTATCTATTGGATGCCCTTGAGAGGCTAAATTGGTGATAATGATAAATTATTGAATTGTGCCTATGAGAGGCTTGTTTGATAATGATAACTCTTTGAATTAATGTCATGAATAGCTTGTTGATGATCGTGATGAATTATTTCAATAATGTCGTGAGAGAGTCAAAATATTGATCAATGAAAGCACTTGATCGAATTTATTTATGATTTTAGGTATACTTGTAAACTTGTTACATCATATTATATGTTGTGAGGTAGTGCATATTTGATATTGATATTACTTGTTTATGGTGGATCAGGTAGCACGCCGGTATGAATATGTATATTGATATTACTTATTTATGGTGGATTGGGTACCATGCCTGTAACGACCTGAGACTACCCCCTAGTCGTCACACGGTGCATATGACCCCGAAGGACCATAAGCTAACCCATGACTGATATCAGCTGTGAGCACTGGATAATAATACTATAACTAATATGGAATTTGGCTGAATTGCCATAAGGTTCAAAACATCTGAAATACTGATGAAACATAACATCTGAAATAACAATTCATAAAATTGAATACTATCTGAAAATCTAGTCTGAAAGCCACTAATCTGAACTGTCTGAAAGTGGAGTTGATGGGACAAGCTCCCAACTAACTCCGACTACTAAGCTACTACTAAGAAACTAAAATACTAAAATAAAAGCATATCATTGATAGATGAGGACTCACTACTAAATTTGCTACTGTTGGCTAAATTTGGCTAAACGCAGTCAGGAACATGAGTGTCCAAATCTATGATATGAAACATCATAGCAAAAGAAACGAGTATGCGTTTAGTACGTGGGAATGTACTGGTATGCTAAATGAGGTAAGGCTGAATGTAAGGGTTCATATGCATAAATAATAATTGACTAAATGATATAGAGTAACTAAACAAGAGAGTGCATGGATCACTAATACTGCTTTAAATACTGAGTATGCAATACTGTGCATATATGTATATTGTAACTGATCTTTTTTAAATCTAAGTACTGAGTTCTGATGCTAAGTAACTGTGTCTAACGGTCCTAATTCTGTAGAACTGAACTGAGTTCTAGACTGAAGACTGAGACTAAAATTAAAATGTGGGAGGTAATCATCTAACCGACATGCCCCAAATAAAATAAGATAACTGAGCTGGAGTCCAATCTATAACTCTAATTAGAAGGGTGTTAGTATCATTCAATGAGTATTAACAACTACTATGGAGTTAGTCCTAACTAATGGGTGACCCCTGAGATCAATCCTAAACTAGTGGGTGATCCCTGAGTATGCCAGTCCTATCTAATAGGTGACATCTCATAACCTATGCTGGCTACGTAGTTCTGGAGCTTAGGGATTGCTTCTAGGGACCCAGTCTTAACTAATGGGTAAGACCCTATCCTTAGCCTCGCTCAGTGCTGAATCCTACTCCCAACTGAAAGACACTGAACTAAGTATACTGAACTAGACTGGACTGATACAGAGTATACTAAATTTTCCTGAGTTTGGTAACTAACTGAATTCTATTGATCGTGACATGACTGATACTATTCTGTAACTGACACTGGATCTAGGTACACAGCTAAATTTTCAGGTTTTAAATACCCCCAGGACTCGATGGGGTGAAAGATAAAACATATCATAATCATAAAGGCATAACAATACTTGCTTGCTAACAATGCACTCATTTAGACATTTTGTCGAACATGTGATATACATGAACTGGTACATGAATGGGATCACATAATAACATGTCATACTTTCACTAATCAATTCACATAGGCAATTTAGCAAACACTTGTAGGGCGTAAACTTGTACATGATTGGGACCATATAATAACATGTCGTGATTCCACTATTTACTTCACATAGGCTTTAGCTAACACTTGGGGAGCATGGATTAGTTCACATGGTAATGGCCAACACATGAACATCATGAATACAATACTCAATTTCAAATTCAAGGGTATAGCATGAAATTCATATAACTCATCACATAAACTATTTTAATTTTATGGAAACTTATAAATCATAGATTGAAACCTAAACAACATCATGAATATGGATAAAATCAAATTCAAACATAGAATTTATGAAATCCAAAACTTGTATTTTGAAAAAGGATTCTTGGGATCCATGAAAGGTAAAGATCCATGGATGAACATCTAACATACCTTAATTGGGAGTTTCTTGAAGTTCTTGGTGAATCCTTGAGCTTTGTTCTTGATCTCTTGAGAGTTAGAGTTTTGCTAGTTTGAGAGAGAATGATTTTAATTTGGGGATGAATTGAATAATGAGTATGATTTTAATTTGGGGATGAATTGAATAATGAGTATGATTTTAATTTGGGGATGAATTGAATAATGAGTAGCTAAGAACATTTTTAGGGATTAAATCTCGTATATGGGCATAATAAAATTATGGAAAAAGACTGTTTTAACCCTGGGCGTCCTTTTAGTTTTTTGTAAATATTTTTTGAACTGTGCCCTTGGCACGACGCAGCGCAATCTCACTGTTCACTATAAATTGACATCTGAGAATTTAGCCTATGGCGCAATGTGGAACAATCGTGGTCCCTTATTGGAAACTGACAACTGGAATCTAGGGCTTTGACGCCACGCGGTGGTATTGCGACGGAACACTGGAAAAAGACAATTGTGAACTGAGCCTATGGCGCGACGTGCCAATATCATGATGAAGCAAAGGAAAGTGAAAATTTCCATTTGGCTTGGCTCCACAACGCACTGATGTTCCAGGTGGTACACTGTCTTATAGAAATAGCTCTAACTCTTCACCCGGATTTTAGATTTAGGTAAATTTTTTATCGTTGGAATTTTAATTAAATTTCCTACGCAATAGAAGGCTCTAAAGTGAAAATGCGGAGTATTTCAAAATTTTTATATGGGATTACTCATGTACTAAGACTTAAATTAAGCTAGGGAAATATGGGGTGTTACAATGCCGGTGCATATATGTATATGTTGGATCGGGTATCATGCTGGTACGGATATGTATATTTATATTTTGGATTGGGTACCACGCCGATACGAATATATATGTGGTAGATCGGGTACCACGCTGGTATGGAATGTATATCTTAGATCGGGTGCCACGCCGGTACAGATATGTATACGTTAGATTGGGTACTATGCAGGTATGGATATATATATGGTGGATCAGGTACCATGCTGATACAGATATATATATGTTTGATCGGGTACCACGCTGGTATAGATATCTATATGTTGGATCGGGTACCACACTAGTACGGATATGTATATGTTGAATTGGGTACCACGATGGTATGGATATATATGGTGACTCAGGTACCATACCGGTATTGATACTATCTACTTATGGAGGATCGGGTACCACGTTAGTACAGTACATGGACCTAGATTGTCCCCTGCAGGTCATGACTAGCTGAGCCAAAGTAAGTCCCTTAGCATGTGTGTACATATTACTATTGATTATGAATAATCCCAAAGAAACAATCCCAAACTTCAATAGTTGAATTAATCCTTTTTTAATAATATGTATAAGGTTTGTTATTGAGACTATAGTTCTATAATATTTCTTACTGAGATATGAGTTGACTTTTATTCTCTACTTGATTGTATTTTTAAGATTGATTGGGTGACATGTTCTTGGAAAAGTTGAAGTCGGTGTTTACTTTCTATATGGTGGTCAACTTGCTTCATTTATACTTGTCGTAATTATAATTTATCCGAATAACTATTTATTATTTCTTAATGTTATAAAAGAGTGTTTGATGTTAGCTAAAGAGTCTAGTGTGAGTTGTCTATGATTATTAGGTTTATCATATAGATGTGGGCAATGGAAGAGATAAGGTGAAATTAGAGGGATAGTGATGTATTAGTGTTGGATTATGGTTGATGGTGTGAATCAATGAGGCTAGAGTATATTATTAGTGAATATCATACTGATGGAGTTGGAGAGTAATTGGATGATGTAACTTATATAGGTAAATTAATAATGTTATTACAGCCTTGTTTGAATTATATTCCATTAAAGATGTCATGATTTATTTTCCTTAATTCTATTTTATGATTATCTGAACTAACATGGTCGGCTGATGATGCCTACCAGTACATGTGGTAGTACTGACCCTATTTTTCTACATTCCTTCTTAGAGTGTAGATTGAATGCAGGTTAGTTTGCAGTTACAAGATGGATGACGGTATTCAACACAAACTTGTGCACTTTCTTCCTGGAAGATGTTAGAATCCTTATCTAATTTATTTTATTGTCAGTCTATGTTGTAATAGGTAGCTCTTGTACATTTCTGGACAAGTCTTGGGATAGTGAAGTACATTTTTAAGAAGCTTTTGAAAAAGTTTATTATTAGTATTTAATTTACTTTACTATATTTCAACCAGTATTTCCTTAAAAACATAAGTCTTTCGAATATTTTTAGTTGGGTAATAAGGCTTCTCCTAGCTACTTAGAATAGCATAGGTGCCCGCACGGATCCGTTAGTCCGGGCTATGACAAAAAGATTACATAGTCCTTCGCATGTGGCATTGGACGTTTTCTCTCTACAATTATCAAATTTATGGATTGATAAATGTCATTATCGCGTAGTAATGAAGATAGAATTTTTATTAAAGATGTTCAAAATATAAAAAGTAAACACACAAAGAGGTTAAAAGGGATTCTATTATATATACGTAAAAAAAATTTAGCCATATATAAATGGCGTAATTTTCACTGAAGGGGTTTCATCCGAAAACCTTATTCCCTTGTTAGCTCTGCCTCTGCTATCGCCCCTTTTGAATTTTTAAGCATTATTTAAAGGAGTTTAATCAAAATTTTCATAAATAGAATAGTAACGTTTATATTTTTATACTTGCTCTATTCACTTTTTACTTGTCATATTTGAACTTTACACATTTATTAAGAAAAAAATGATGACATGACTATTTTATTATACTACTATTAATCGGTGGTGTATGTCTTGAAAAATAATTTGAAGAATAAGTAATTAATACAAAGAATAAAATATTCTACATGATTAACTCACACTGAGAATTTAATGTATTGATCTAAATTAGGAAAATTGTATCCACGCATTTGTATAGGAAAAAGATATACTTAATAAATGTAATAATGAACAGAAATGCTACTTATGAGATTTTGTAATACCCCACATTTTTGGGCGAGAGTTTGAACCGTCCTTTACTATGTATATAGACCTGAACCCGATGATTTTTACTTAGATATAAATGTGAATAACAATTCTCTAGTGAGGGAACATCTTTAGAGATGAATATAAAACATAAAAATCTCTTAGCTCAAAGTTAAGTTGCTCATTTTCATTTCGATTGAATTTTATTGATGATTTTTCTTGGGTTAACTTTCTATGACCAACACTCATATAATATAAAGAATTTTATGGATCATTACATATTAAATTATATCCCTTTGAGTCATCTTTTCAATGCAGATAATCGTTCATCAATCTGAGTTCTGAATCAAAAGTTATGAGTATTTTGGCGAGAAACTATCCAAGGTACGTGATTAGGATCGCGTGGAAATATTGGAGCATCACGTTTGGGGTCTCAGGGCAAAGCTCTTGCTTTGTGTTTGGGTACACGGTTCAAATCTTCTTCCTTAGACATTAAAATACATTCATCCCCTTTTAAATCAAGCTCAAAATGGTCCTTTCACAACCTCCAACTCCCCCAATCTATCATATAACCCTAGATTCATCCCAAAACTGATTGAAAGCCTCAAACCCTTATTCTCTTCCTCTCAAGAGCACCAAGTAGGGATTACTAAATTCTAAAGCTAATAGATTCCTAACTCAAGGGTTTTCTTCAATGTTCCTCCATCAAAAGGTATGGGTACTATCCTAACTCTCATGGGCGTAAGTTTAATGTTTTAACAAGTTTTAAAAACATATATGTAAGTACATGTAATCGGTTTTTGGAAATTGTTGAAGAGCATGCATCGTGAAATCATTTTGATGAAAGTATGTATCTATTGTGGTGTTTTTCCATAAACTTGAATTATATTCATGTGTATATGTGTTATGTGCTTCAAGAATTGATACGAGAGTGTAACACTCCGTATTAACACCACTCTCAGTAGCATGCATAAAGAGCTTACAACCTGAAATTTTTCTAAGTGTTGAAAGACTTAGTCATATTTTTTAGCCCTTAACTTCAATGATATTTAAATTGATCTTCGCGACCCCGAGATGTAGATTTTTGAGTTGATTCATGTTCATGGGTGTAGAGGGGATGTCTTGGGAAATTTTTATATTTTTTGAATGAGGTTTGGGACGTATTTGAATGTTAAAAACAGTGGGTCACTGCAATTGCACCGCGTCGTGGTGCCAATAGCTATGGGCCACTTGGCGCATCGCGGTAAAGTTCCAAGGCGTGTTTCAGTTGTAAATTCAAATTCCAATGGGCAGTCTCATCTTTTCCCTATAGCCCCAAATTGTGATAACACCAGATTAAAATGTCATTATGGCATTATATGCTCAAAATTAGAAAATTTCTCTGAAGAACTAAACCCTAACTCTTCCCCAAATATCAAGAATTCAACCTCTAAGTTTAAGATTTCAAGAAAAGAGTCAAGATTAGGGTTCCAATATTCAAACTAAACAACATAAGGTATGTGGGACTATCCATAAACTCCATGGGCATGGATTTTATCATTTTATCAAGTGTAAGGGTTTATAATCATGTTGCAAACTAAGGGTTTGAATATTGATTCAAAAAGCATGTCATGAAATCATTTTGATGAAAGTATATATATATTGTATTGAACTCTTTTTTGTGGAAATTGAATTATAGCCCTTTACTTATATACATTTATAGTTTTGAAAAGTTTTATTGAGAGCATGAATAATGAATTCCTTTTCTTGTTACTAAACATAGTGTCTATTTATATTATGACTGATTTTGAATGCATGAACTAAGGTTTTAAAGTAAGTTACTTAACATCATGGAGTTTGACATGGTTTGTGATATGATGAAAGGGAGTTTTCTTTCTATAACAATACTCTTTGTATTAAAAGAGAAGAATTGCATGTGATTAAATGATTGACATGACCATCGCATGTTTAATTCTCACAAAAAGAGGGTAATTGGATAAGTTTTCTTGAGATTTCAAAATGATGACTATCTTGTGATGTTATAAATCTTTGGTGGTCATTTTCATATTTTGAATGAGATGGGTTGTGAAATGGATACGATATGATCGACTTCCAAGTCCGGGTATGACGATACTCTGTGATGACATGTCCTTAACATATTGAGCATCAAATGATTTTGTACTTGAAGAATGATATTTAAAAAACTAAACTTTGGCCAACAAAGAGGTAGATGGTTACCCGAACAAGGCGCTTGCGTGTAAGGGACCATCGCTAGAAATCAAGTTTTGTCAATTTGGGTGATATAATTGGCTATGGACAATGTATACTTGTTATCGAGACACAGGTATAATAGAATAGTATTTAGGACCCCAATCTTTGTGGCAAACTTGAATTAAGGGGCTTGGCCAACGAGTAAATGGCAGACCTATATAGCCCGTGGGTACTAAAAATATAGGGTGTACCATCTATCTCAGGAGTAAGACAAAGTGTTGAGTCATGATTATAAGAAAGTATTTTGAAACTCAAAATTATGCCCATGTGTTTTACTTATATTATGTGTAATATTTTATGGAATCCTCTCATCTATGTTTTGTAATAAAAATTCTATTTTGGATTGTTTCACATACCAGTACATTTGTATTGACCCCCTATATATAATGATCTAAGGCTCAGTCTCAGGGTCCCGCTAAGAAGTAGATTGGTTTGCATAAGTTTGTAGTTGGTGAGCCTCCCTTAGTTTGAATGCCTTGTTTATGGAACATTGTTATTTTATTTTTAGTTCATTGTCCGACTGGGGGCCTTGTCCCAGTTTTTAGACAAATGCCGTTCTCGTATTATTAGAGATTCCATAGACTAATGTTAAATGTTTCTGAATGTTTATGAACTTATATTCATAATGATTAGTTGGATTAAGAGAATGACCATATTTCAATTTTTCTATGTTTTTCTCCGTTTCTTTAGTGTATATGAATTGTGTATATGACTGCCAGTTGGAAAGGAGCGCTTGGGCCTTTATGGTTTGTGATGCTCTTTGCAGCCAGGGTCTTGACTCAAGTCGTGATATATTTGGTATCATAGAATGGTTCATGGTCCCAGGTTGTCTGTAAAATCACGTTGGGTAGAGTCTTTTTTATGGGTGTGTAGCACGTCACACTTATAAGGAAGAGGCTACTAGGCATTTAGGAATGTCTCTATTTCCTTTCATGATTTAGTTCATGCTATAGAGATTGAATGTCCTCTAATCAATGATTTCCTATATTTCAGAAATTAATCATGCCTCCCTGTAGATCCAACGAACAAAATGCCCAAGCTGAGGATGTATGCCCTACTCATGGGATGCGGACCCCTAATAGAGCTCGAACCTCAGAGTATGTTGCCACTCTTGGAGTCCTTCCATCTCAAACTTGTCCACCTCGAGCTTCGCGGATCGATATTAACTGTCCCCAACCTCCTTAGAGAAAAGTTTTGAAAGCTGAGTTCTGACAGTCCATCTATATGATTGCTCAGCTGGTGGCCTCTCAAACCCGTTGGTCTAAAAATATAGGGTTTGTGTTTGGTACATCTGAGATTACACAGGTTGGTCAATTCATAAGACTCAACCCACCTATGTGTACTGCTATGAAGGTTAAGGAGGACCCCCAAGGGTTCATTGATGAACTGGAGAAAAATTTTAGGGTTATACATGCGAATGAGGTTGAAGAGGTTGAGTTGGCAGCCTATCAGATGAAGGATATAGCCAAACAATGGTATAATGAGTGGGAGGATTCGAAGGGTAGTAATGTTGAGCCCTCTGTGTAGGGTGATTTTGTGGAAGCTTTCGTGGATTATTTCTTTCCCCAAGAATTAAGAGAAGCAAAGGTTGAAGAATTTATGAGCTTGAAACAAGGAAAATGAGTGTCAAAGAGTATATATTGAAGTTCACCTAGCTGTCTCGTTATGCTCCAGAATTGGCGGGTAACATGAGAGCTCTTGTCTCTCGGATGATCTGGTGTTGGAATCCAAGGGAACAATCATAAACAAGGATATGAATTTCTCCAGGTTGTGTGTTCATATGCATCAAATTGAAGAGCAGAAGAAAAGATTGGCTGAGGTAAGGGAAAAAGAAAGGCAAGCTAGGAGAGTTAAGTCCTTAGATTAGAATAACTATCAGAACCAAGGTAGCAATTAGGGTAATAAGTGGTTAAAGAAGAGTTTTTAGATTAATGCTCAGTCTTCATCTAGTGCCCCAGCACCCAGACCTCCAATTAATCGATGGTTCCAGAATTTTCAGCCTAACAATGGGTCGGGGTACTAAGTCCTAGGGGAGTGTGTCCTAGTCGTTTAGGAAATATCCTTGTTGCAGGAACCATCCAGAAAGGTGTATCTATGGTGAGCATGTGTGTTATACTTGTGGTCAGTCAGGTTAGTTCAAGAGGGACTGCCCCACCATTAGAGAAAGTGTTGAGGGCGCTAAGTCCCAAGAAAATTCCACAGCCCCACCACCACCCAAGGGTACTACTTCAGCTACCAGAGGCGGTCACAACTGTTTATATGCTTTATCTAACCGCCAGGATACAGAGGCTTCACCATATGTTGTTACGGGTACGTTAAAAATTTTCTCCCATAATGTGTATGTGTTACTTGATCCTGGGTCTACCCTGTCTTATGTGACCCCTTATATGGCAGTTTTGGTTTTGAGCTTGAAAATATTCTGTAACCTTTTTCTGTTTCCACTCCTATTAATGACTCTATTATGACTAAGATGGTGTATACGAATTGTTTTGTGTCTGTCTGTTATCGTGATACTGTGGCAGATCTTGTAGAGCTTGATATGATTAACTTTGATGCTATTTTAGGAATGGATTGGCTCCATTCATACTATGTCGCATTATACTGTAGAACCCAAAAAGTTACTTTATTCTTTCTAAATGAACCAGTGATAGAGTGGGAGGGGTATTCTTTAGCACCTAGGGGGAAGTTCATATCTTATCTCAGAGCCCGTAAACTTATCTCAAAGGGGTATTTGTACCATCTTGATCGGGTTAAAGATTTTAGTACTGAAAGTCCATCCCTCTAATCCATTCCCATAGTTAATAAATTCCCAGAAGTCTTCCCGATAATCTTCCTGGATACCACCTGATAGGGAGATAGACTTTGACATTGAATTATTGTCGGACACCCGACCTATTTCTATTCCTCTATACAGAATGGTTCCCATAACATTGAAAGAATTGAAAGAACAGCTAAGAGACCTTCTTGACAATGGATTTATTCGTCCTAGTGTCTCTCCTTGGGGTACACATGTACTCTTTGTGCATAAGAAAGATGGTTTCCTCCGTATGTGTATAGATTATTGTCAGCTAAATAAGGACACTATTAAAAATAAATACCCTCTTCCCAGAATCGATGATCTTTTTGATCAACTTCAGGGTGCCAAATGGTTCTCTAAGATAGACCTTCATTCGGGGTACCATCAACTGAAGGTTAAGGAGTCTGATATTCTCAAAACAGCTTTTCGAACCCGATATGGCCACTATAAATTCTTAGTAATGTCCTTTGGACTGACTAATGCCCCCGCAGCTTTTATGGACCTAATAAATAGAGTGTTTCGTCTGTTTCTAGATTTGTTCGTCACAGTCTTTATCGACGACATATTGGTTTATTCTAAGAATGAAGAGGATAATACAAAACACCTCTAAATTATCCTTTAGACCCTTAGAGATCATGAGTTGTATGCAAAATTTTCCAAGTGTGAATTCTGGCTTAGTACTATTGCTTTCCTGGGGCACATTTTTCTAGTGATGGGATTAAGGTTGACCCTAAAAAGGTTAAGACAGTGAGAAAATGACCCAAACCCATGACTCCAATGGATATTTGGAGCTTCTTGGGTTTGGAAGGGTATTACAAAAGGTTTGTAGAGAGTATTTTCTCCATAGCTGCTCCACTTACTAAATTGACTCAGAAGAAGGTGAAATTCTTATAGTCTGACTCTTGTGAAAATAGTTTTGAAAAACTAAAAGACAAGTTGACTACTGCGCCAATTTTGCCCCTTTTCAAGGGTATAGAGGGTTTTGTTGTATACTTCGATGCATCCCGGGTGGGACTTAGGTGTGTGGTTATGCAGCATGGAAAGATGGTGGCTTATGCATTTAGGCAATTAAAGGTGCACAAAAAGAATTATTGTAACACCCCATATTTTTCAGGCTAGACTTTGAATCGTCGTTCTTACGTGTGTAAACTATAATCCCATGATTTATTTTTGAACTCATGTGTTATGATATTTGTCCTAGTGTATGAAGTGCTTATAACAAAGTTGAGCTAAGAGCCTTTGATTCATCTAAAGTTTTGTATTCTATTCTACAAGGGTCTACTTTGAACATGTATAACTTTTGATGTACGTAGAATTTTTTAGCTTAAGAACCATCAAATATTATATAATTGAGTTAGCTTTCCAACGATACCAATTTTGCCTTAATCCGACATCCGAGTGAAAAGTTATGGTTTTTTTCCTGGGACGCAGTAAGGGGTTGCGATAGCCCCGCATCGCGAGGGCTGCTTAAACAAACTAGGGGTCGCGACGCGATGGTTATTTCCACAGGAAAAAGAGGACAAGGGGAATTTTAGTCCATTTCCCTTAACCCCAGCCGCCCAAACACGAATTAATACACCTAAGAGGGCATTATTTGACCACTTTTCATCATCAAAACCTTACGTAAACCCTACCCTTTCCCCAAGAATAAGGTTCAATCCCTTCTTCAAGAAAACCCTAACCTCCTCTCAAGAACACCAAAAAATCCATTAATCCTTCAAGGAAGTCAATGATCTAAGTTTCTAAGTCCAAGAACTTCAAGAAAAAGCCTTCAAGAACATCTTTAAGAGTTCGAAGTCAAGTTTCTACATCAATTATCCCTAATAAGGTATGTGGGGTTATGAACAAGGATACTTTTTTCATCCTTGTGCCCAAAACTTGAGCTTTATTTAATATTTTATATTTTACAAATTAGGGTTCATACCCAATTATCATCATTTGAAGATTATGATTTTACAAGTGATTTAAATATTAAATTGCATGTCTTTTTTCACATCTTTATGCGTGTGATATGATTTTTCAGATTTCCAATTGAGTTTTACGCATGATATCATGATTCTTGATTTCATTATCTTGATATTGTTGAAGTATTTCAAGAAGTATATTGAGCATGAAGTTTTGCCATGAATTTGCATGAGTTTAAAGCCCTAAGTCTAAGTATTGATATTTCAAAAAGATTATGATTTTAAGCCTCTTTTATAAGTTGTTTGTCAAGATTTAAGAAAGAAATTGATCTTTTGATCCTAAGCTAAGATAAGGAATCCACATTGTTCATATAGTTTGATATTTAAAGAAAGAGAAGCATAATTGGTTTTCATTATAAACCCTTGTGCTATTTAAAGGCGGACTTCCTAAAGTTTTGAGCAAAATAATGGGAGGAGCATTTAGCACCGAGTTGGGTATGTTTCCAAGGTCTCATGCCCCAGAACTATATGCCACCATAGGATTAAGATTAAGTGCCCATAGTGGGCTAAGTCAGTGATCACTTAAGATGAGATTATACTTTTTGGTAAGAGTATGACCCCTCTCCCCAACGTGAGGTTTTTCCCTTAGGTAAATATGGCGTTGGACATCATGATAGCCCACATGGTGTATGTCGGTTAGAAGAACCTCCCAAAGTCCCTAAATCCTAAAACAAAGTGTCAGAACAGTTTTGATAAACTAAGTGTAAATGCTCACAAATTTACTCAGATATTGTCTTACCTAAGACTTTAGTTATCAGATTTTAGCTTTAAGTTTTAAGATTGATAAAGGTGAGGCCTTTTTACTTAGCCTGCATAATCTAAAGAACAAAATCAGAGTACAGTTTTACTAGAACTAAGTGTGGTGGCTCGCAAGAATTTTTTTTATGCTTTATTACTCATTACTTATGATTTGTCAGTTTTGATTATTCAAGCCAAGGTAAGTCACTCACATTTAGCATGCGGTATAGAAAGTTTATTTGAATTATTGCATTATTGTTTACTTATGCATTCACGCCCATATGCTCAGTACATTCCAAAAGTACTGATCCACATATATGTCTATGTTTTACATTATTTAATAATATAGGTACAAGTTATAGCGCTCATATCCTATTTAGAAAGTTTGCAAGCTTCCAATCAGCAGGTGATGAGTCCTTTTGATTCAAGGTCTCGGGTCAGTCAGAGTTTATGTAGCATTTTATTTTCTTTATTCAGTCATATTGCTTAGGTATGGTTGGGGGTCATGTCCCGACTACCTATAGTCAATACTAGTAGAGGCTTCATAGAAAGTCAGTAGAGTTAATGTATTTAATTCTAGTGTTATTTGTATTAGCAGAGTTGTAATTATTTTAATAGTTTATTTTTGAAGATATTCAACTAAAGATTTATCTTCCACTTATTTCGTTTTGATTTATATATTTTATTTAGTTGCTCACAAGTTATTGCAGTATAGGGGTTATCTTGGGATCACTTATAGTTCCAAGCACCATGTGACGACTAGGGGGTAGTCTCAGGTTGTTACAATTATCACACCCACGACTTGGACTTAAAAACAGTGGTATTCACACTAAAGATTTGGCGGCATTATCTATATGGGGTGCATGTTGATACTTTTACAGATCACAAAAGTTTGCAGTATGTTTTCACGTAGAAAGAACAGAATCTCAGGTAGAGGAGGTGGTTGAAGCTGTTGAAGGATTATGACATGAACTTGCATTATCATCCGGGCAAGGACAATGTGGTGGCCGATGCCCTTAGCAGGTTGTCTATAGGCATTCTTTCTCACGTGGAGGAAGGAAAGAGGAATATAGTAAAGGATATTCACTAGCTTGCAAATTTAGGAGTTTGACTCCTAGATTTTAAAGATGAAGGAGTAATTGTTCAAGAGTTAGATAAATCCTCCCTCTGTGCAGAAGTTAGAGAAGTAGGCTGAGGATCTCATTTTGATGCAGATTAAGAAAGATGTTGGTCAACAAAAGGTAATGGTGTTTGAAATTAGCGGTGATGGGATTTTGAGGTATCAAGGTAGACTATGTATGCCGAATATAGATGGTTTGGGAGAAAGAATTCTTGATGAATTCAAACTTTCAAGTATGTTATCCACCCCAGCTCTACCAAAATGTATCATGACCTTAAGGCTATTTACAGGTGGAATAATATGAAAAGAGATGTTGCTAACTTTGTGGCTAAGTGTTTGAATTGTGAACAAGTTAAGGTTGAACATTTGAGACTAGGTGGCACTTCCCAAGATATATCTTTGGCTATGTGGAAGTGGGAGATGATCAACATGGACTTTATTATAAGGCTTCCGAAGTCCTGGAACCAATATGACTCAATTTGGGTGATTGTAGACCAAATGACCAAGTCCGCTCATTTTCTTCTAGTGTGGATGGATTATTCAGGGGATGACTATGCTAAACTGTACATTCAAGAGATATTCCTTTTGGATGGTGCTCCTGTATCTATTATATCCGATTGAGGTACGCAATTTTCTTCATGGTTTTGGAAGTCTTTTTAAAAAGGTTTAGGCATCCAAGTGAACCTGAGTACCGCCTTTCACCTTCAGACAGATGGGCAAGTAGAACGCACCATTCAAACCTTAGAGGATATGTTGAGGGCCTATGTGATATACTTCAAGGTTAGTTGGGTGGATCATTTGCCGTTGATAGAATTCGCCTACAATAATAGCTACCTTTCCAGTATACTGATAGCTCCTTTTGAATCACTTTATATAAGACCCCGTAAGACTCTAGATCATTTCAACCTACTATTGCATGTTAAAGGGGTCCAAGACTTAGAATATTTCACAAAGTGTTAAGACTTAGTCATTTCTAAAGCCCTTAAACTTTGATGAATTTATTTTTAACCTTCTCGGCATCGAAAAGTTAATTTTTAAGTTGATTCATGATCAGAGAAGTCAATAGTACATCTCAGGTGAGTTTTGGAATTTTTGGGCAAGCGTAGGGGCATGTTCGAACTTTCAAAATAGCAGCTAGAGATGATTATCCCGCGACGACCACTCCATTCCGGTGTTGGGGGAGCCTGCAACACCCACTCCAGTTTGGTACTTCAAAGCTTGCGGCGCCCGCTCCATTATGCCCCGTGTATTTCCAGTTTTCAGTCACATTTTTCCAAGGGCATTTAGGTCCTTTCCCTTCACCCAACTCAGACAAAACAGGGGATTTAAGTCCTAAAAGAGCATTATTTGCTGATTATTTCACAATTTTCTCAAATTAAAACAACCTTCTTTTAAGAACAAACCCTAGCCCATCCAACATTCAAGATCAATCTTCAAGGAATCCTTTAAGAACATTATCAAACTCACCAATTAAGGTATGTTAGATGTTCATACATGGGTCCCTTTCACCCATCGAGTCCAAACATCATTTTTAAGTTTCAAAGTTATGAATTTTACATATTTATGAGTTATCTTCGTGAAACGACTATGGACTTTGATTTAAAATTATGATTCTCATGTGTTTTATTAGAAATTGTCCTTAATGTGTTCGAATGATGATATTCACATGCTAAAATACTTGACTCATGCTTTAGTATTGAAAATTTTGTTATGTTTATATGGTTTAACTATTTCATGCTTTAACTTATAACCCCCATGCGTTTGATGAAATGCCTAGATGAATAGGTTTTAAATTATGACTACATATCCTATCCTTAAAGCTGTAGTATAAATCTGTTGTTATTGCTATTGAGTCCTGGGGGTTATGAATACCCAAAGACTTAGTCGTTTACTTAGTTTCAGTATTTTCAGAATGGTTTCAGATAAACCATGAGTGTCATCAGTCTAGTCAGTTATCATATTTAGTTATACTCAGATCAGTCCAGAGTTCAGTGTCTTTCAGTTGGGAGTATGATTTAGCACCGAGCGAATGTAGGGATGGCGGCTTCCATGTCAGTTAGGTAGAGTCAATAGTAGCAGTCCCTATATTCTAGAACTACATAGCTAGCATAGTATATGGGGAGTCACCTGTTAGTTTAGGCTTGACTACCTCTCAGGGGTTACCCATCAGTTTAGAATTCACACTCTGGTCCTTTGGTACATCATTATAGTGGATCCACACAGCCAGTATTAGTACCCATGTCACGGTATTAACACCCTTCCAACTGAGGTCACAGGTTGGACCCTGATTAGCTCATTTGGGGTATGTCGGTTAGATGGTAGCTCCTACAGTCTCAGTTCAGTTTTTAGTTTTAGGTTTAATTGACCATAGCATACATGTATCAGTTATTCAGTTGCCTGTATTTTTAATATTTCAATTTACAAATCATTTCAGGATTATATTTTATACGTGGTCATGCATCCTCAACCCTTTACAGATTTCATGTATTTTATTCAGTCGTCCCATGCTATTTATTTAGTTATTTATTACTCACGCATCTAAACCCATGCATATTAGCCTAACCTCATTTAGCGTACTAGTACATTCAAAGTACTGATCGCATACTCATTTTTTTGTGCTATGATGTTTAATATCATAGATTCGGATGCTCAGTTCCCTGATCGCACGTAGATATAACAGATTATCAGTAGTAGCAGTGGTGAGTCCTCATATTTCGAGGACATGGTTTATCTATTTTAGTTTACCTTATCAGTTCAGTATTTCTATTAAGTCAGAGTTAGTTTGGGGTTTGTCCCATAAACTCCACCCTCAGTCAGTTTAGATGCTTTTAGACTAGTACAAACGGTTAGTTAGTTTTTAGTTGTTAATATTAGTTGTTTTATCAGTATTGATAGTATGTTCTATTCGAACGCGTAACACTATAATTTTAGTATTGATTTCAGTTGCTAAAACCTTATGGCTTATCAGTTAAATTCTGCATATATTCTTTGATATTTTATTCAATGCTCACAGTAGGTACCAACTCATGGGTTAGGTTGTAATCACTTATTACTGTAAGCACCGTATGGCATCCAAGGTGTACTCCTAGGGCATTACACTTTATGGAAGGAGATATAGGTCTCCGTTTGGAATGTATGAGATGGGTGAAACTCAGTTATTTGAGCCTAACCTTGTTCATCAGGAAATAGAGAAAGTAAAGATCATTAGGGAGCTACTTAAGACAGCTCAGAGTCGCCAAAAGTCCTATACCGATGTTAAGAGAAGAGAGTTAGAGTTTGAGTTTGATGATTGGGTATTTCTAAAGGTCTCCCCTATGAAGGGAGTCATGCAATTTGGAAAGAAAGAAAATCTTAGTCCTTGTTATATTGGACCATATCAGATTGTGAGAAGGATCAGCAAGGTTGCTTATAAGTTAGATTTGCCCGCGAGTCTGACTTCTGTTAATCCAATATTTCATGTATCCATGTTGAAAAAGTGTATTGCAGATCATTCCCTGGTGTTTCCTATAGAGGAGATCAAAGTGATAGACTCTCTGTCCTATGAAGAAGAATCCATTACCATTTTAGATTGCCAAGTTTAGAAGTTGAGAAGTAAGGAGTAGCTTCGGTTAAGGTGTTGTGGAAGAATCAAAACGTTGAGAAAGCTACTTAGGAGTCGGAGGAGGAAATACGTACAAGGTATCCGACACTCTTTGAAACCATGGATGACGATATTGAAGGTACAAACCATATACTCTATCTCTCTCTCTCTTTCCTTAGTGTTCTTAAGATGGTGCTTGTCTGTATCTCGAGTCATCATTCGGGGATGAACAATCCCAAGGAGGGATAATGTAACACCCCATAGCATACTTGACTAATACCACTCTTAGTAGCACGCATAGAGAGCCTACAACCAAAAACTTTTCTAAGTGTTAAAAGACTTAGTCATATTTTTGATCCCTTAACTTCAAAAAATTTTAAGTTGATCTTCCCAACCCCAAGATGTAGATTTTAAGTTGATTCATGTTCAGGGGTGTAACGGGGATGCCTTGAAAAAGTTTTGAATTTTTTGAATGAGGTTTGGGACGTGTTTGGATTTTGAAAATAGTGAATCAGTACGATTGCACCGCATCATGGTGCCAATAGCGATGGGCTACTTGGTGCGTCGCGGTGAGGTTCCAAAGTAGGTTTCAGTTGCGAATTCAAATTTTAAGGGGCAGTCTCGTCTTTTCCCTATAGCTCCAAATCGTGATAACAGTAGATTAAAATGTCATTAGGGCATTATATGCTCAAAATCACTAAATTTGTCCCAAGAACTAAAGCCTAATTCTTCCCCAAAGATTAAGAATTCAACCTCTAAGTCATGATTTCAAGAAAAGAGTAAAGATTAGGGCTCCAGTCTCCAAACTAAACAACATAAAATATGTGGGACTATCCTTAAACTCCATGGGCATGGATTTTATTGTTTTATCAAGTGTAAGGGTATATAATCATGTTTCAAACTAAGGGTTTGAATATTGATTCAAAAAGCATGGCATCAAATCGTTTTGATGAGAGTATATATATATATGTATATATATATTGTATTGAACTCTTTTTCATGGAAATTGAATTATAACCCTTACGTATATACATTTATAATTTTGAAAAGTTTAATTGAGAGCATAAATAATGAATTTCCTCTCTTGTTACGAAACATAGTGTCTATTTGTATTGTGAGTGATTTTGAATGCATGAACTAAGGTTTCAAAGTAAGTTCCTTAACATCATGGTGTTTGACATGGCTTATGATATGATGAGAGAGAGTATCCTTTCTATAACAATACTCTTTGTATTAAAAGAGAAGAAATGCATATGATTGAATAATTGACATGACCACCGCATGTTTAAGTCTTGTGAAAAGAGGGTAATTACATAAGTTTTCTTGAGATTTCAAATTGATGACTCTATTTTGATGTTTTAAATCTTTTGTGGTCATTTTCATGTTTTGAATGAGATGGGCTGTGAAATAGATATGATATGAGCGACTTGCAAGTCCGGTTATGACAATACCCTATGATGACATGTCTTTAACATATTGAGAATTAAATGATTTTGTATATAAAGCATGATGTTTAAAGAACTAAAGGTAGATGGTTCTTTAAACCATCTAAAGAAAGGTAGATGGTTACCCGAAGAAGGCGTTTGACTGTAAGGGCTTATCGCTGGAAATTGAGTTTTACCTATTTGGGTGATATTATTGGCTATGGCCAATGTATACTTGTCCTCGAGACGTTGGTATACTAGAATAGTATTTAGGACCCTAATCCTTATGGAAAACTTCAATTTAGGGGTTGGCCGACGAGTAAATGACGGACTCATATAGCCCATGGGTACTAGAAATGTAGGGTGTACCATCTATCTCAGGAGTAAGACAAAGTGCTGAGTCATGGTTATAAGAAAGTATTTTGAAACTCTAAACTAAGCCCATGTGTTTTACTTATCTTATGTGTAATGTTTTACGAAATTCTCTCATCTATGTAGTGTAATAAAAATGCTATTTTGGATTGTTTCACATACTAGTATATTCGTATTGACCCCCTATATTTCAGGATTTAAGGCTCAGTCCCAGGGTCCCACTAAGAAGTAGATTGGTTTGTCAGAAGTTTGCAATTGGTGAGCCTCCCTTAATTTGGAAGGCCTTGTTTATGGAACATTGTTGTTTTATTTTTAGTTCATGGTCCGACTAGGGGCCTTGTCCCAGTATTCAAATAGATGTCGTTCTCATATTATTAGAGATTTCGTAGACTAGTGTTAAATGTTTTTGAATATGTATGAACTTATATTCATAATGATTAGTTGGATTAAGAGAATGAACATGTTTCCGTTTTGCTATTTTTTTTCCACATTTCTTTAGAGTATATGAATTGTGTATATGACTACCAGTTGGAAAGGGGCGCTCAGGCCTTTAGGGTTTGGGATGCTTGTCGCGGCCAGGATCTCAGCTCGGGTCATGACAGAGAGCAAGATTTATGAAATTCCCTCTCTCATCATGAAATCTATTTGACCTAACATATTATGGGTTATTTAAATGCATGAATTAAAAGCTTGAGATTAAATGTTTTACTGTCATTTATGGATTGGCATTTTTTATGATACAATGAGATGGTGTTTTCTTATTTTATAAATGCTCTTAGTGTTAAATGGAAGAATTGCATGTGATTAACGAAAGAGATGGCCACCCTATGCTAAATCTTTGAAAAAAGTGTTTTTTCATAATTTTTCATGTGTCTTTAGATAAGAACTCTCTTGTGAAATATAAATCTTTTAGTGGTCATTAATTTATTTTTGAATGAGAAGGGTTATGGATTTGATATGATATGATATTGCTTGCAAGTCTAGGTATGACGATACCTATTATGGAGTTCCCTTAATATGAAAGAAATGAATATTTTGAGCATTAAGTGTGATTTTAAGATGCTAAAATTGGGCTTGAAGAGAGTTAGAAGGTTACCCAAATAAAGCACGAGTTAAAAGACTCATCGCTGAAAATCGTATTTTGCCGACATGGAATTATGGTTCCCTACTTTGTGATCTTGTGTTCCTTTGATTCATGTCGTCCTAAATTGGTATTATGGTTAGGAGCCCTGCTTTGTGATCTTGTGCACTACCATGACATGTTGATTTAATTGGGGGGTTATGGTACACTGCTTTGTGATCTTGCATACTCCCCTACCGAAACTCCGATCCTTCTTACAAACTTGGATTGTGGTCCTGGCCAACGAGTTAATGGAGGATCTCATATAGCCAATGGAATGTAGAAATGTAGGGCGTACCATCTATCTCAGAACTAAAACAAAGAGTTGAGTTTATGTTTTCGCAAGAATGATTTGAAGCTCTTTAATTATGCCTATGTCTATATATGTATATCTCTCTCTCTTTCTCTCTCTCTCTCTCTCTCTCTCTCTCTCTCTCCCCCTCTAATATATATATATATTACTTTTCACCCTTCATTAAAAATCTTCACAATAGACAAAATAGTCTTTTTACTTATTTTCTTAAATTATTAAATAATTATCTTTAATATTTATAATTAAGGAATCCTAAAGTATATGGTAAAAGAAAAATATATGGAAAGAAAGTTATAGCGAAGAAATCCTAAAATACAAAATATTTATGGTTAAAACTAGGATTCTTTTAATCCTAAAAATAAATTATTTCACGTGAAAATTTTTCTACACACTTTTCTCAAGTTTGTGTCCTATTTAGTTTGTGTGTCCAATTTTCCATAAGAATTATAGTTAAAGTACTAGAATTACATAAAAATATGAAAACTATTAATTAGATATTGCAAAATGTAACAATAATAAATAATTTAATACGAAAAAACTAATAGTGCCAATTATTTTATTATTAGTTATATGATTAAAGTGCAAGAATAATTAGCTAATATGAAAATTAATAATTAAATGTCTATTTTTAATATTAGAGGAATAATTACTTTTCTTTTAATTCCAAAATCCTTTTTAGGATAGAATTCATTAGGTCTAAGATTTGTTATAAAATTTGTTTATCATGTATTTTTTCGAAGGAGGACATGAATGCCCTAATTTATCATCATCGACTTAGAGCAGGTTTAATTTTTCTATTTACTTTATTTATAAAGAAATTTAATATCAAAATTTAATTTCGCATAATAATTTTTAGTTTTGCTCTTTATTATAATTCTTTTTATATTTTTAGTTTTGAATGGATATAAATTATTGTAGTTTTCCTTCTGCAGTTTTTATCTTTATTTTGATTCTTTTCATACTTTTAGTTTTGAATGATATAAATTATTGCAGCTTTCCTTCTGTTGTTGTGCTTATCAACTGGAAAATAAAACTTGAAAGTTAATTACAAAGTGAAAAGCTTTTGGGCAGTCTT
>NC_061116.1:185058492-185110374 GCF_002878395.1 Capsicum annuum
TAAAACTTGAAAGTTAATTACAAAGTGAAAAGCTTTTGGGCAGTCTTGGAGGTTTATTTTCGTAGACTTAGAAGCCTAAGAAGACTCGCTCAATCATTAGGGCAGTAACTCATCAGATTTTGTTCTTACCCATTAAATATGTATTGGTGTTTGTGAGAGGGTAAAGAATTAAACTGTTGGTTTTCTTTGCTGAATTTAAGCCAATTGACCAGAAAATCAACTACTCAAAAAACTAAAAGTTTTAAATTGGTTCAGTAATAATATGATTGATTAATATTTAAGTGAAGCAGATTAACGGTGGATAGCTACATGATAATGATTAGTAATTATTGTGTTTACTTGCGTGAATCTTGATTAAAAGAACTAATTTATTTATTTATTTTTTTGGTGAAAAAACTAATTTTTTATTTTAAATAAACAATAAATTGAAACACAACATGCTATAACATATTTGAGATATGATAATTTTTTATATTTTTTAATTAGATACAATAATTATTTTAATAAATATTTCTATGTTTTAATAACTTTTTTTTATAAAACTTACTTAATTAAGGAAAGACACACGTGCAAAGCACGTACACTATTTATATAAATATAGATATATAGATATATATAGAGAGAGAGAGAGATGTGTGTACATACATACATACATATATATATATATATATATATATTTATATATATATATATATGTATATATACACATATCTATATATATGTATATACACGTCTATCTATCTATCTATCTATCTCTCTATATATATGTATGTATATAAATATATATATGTTTATTTATATATATTATGCTACATTGATTTTGCAATGCTTTCAATTATTCTGTATGAAATAAATATTATTTTTGATTGTTCTGCATACCAATACTTTTCAAGTATTGACCTTTAAATTACAGGTTCTGAGGCACATATCCGTGGTCCATCACACCAGTAGAACACTTGAGATAATGACAGAGTTGGTGAACCATCCATCTTTCGAATGAAATTTATTCATATGTTGACTTCTTTCAGTCTATGGTCCAGCCCGGGGCCTTGTCCCATCCTAGACAATTAGTATTCAGTAGAGGCTTTCTGGACGATATTTGGATATGGTATGGTCATAACATTATTGACGTAACTTGATTATGAGATTTCCTAAATTTCATTATATCTTCCGCACCATAATTTAGGTATGAATTATGCTTATGATAGTATACTAAGGGTCTTTCGAGCCTTTGTGGTACGGGATGCCCGTCGCGATCAGGGCCTCAACTCGGGTCATGACAGATTTGATACCAACACCTATATGGTCAGGGGCGGACCCATGTGGTTTCGAGTGTGTTCAACTGAATCCACTTATTCAAAAGTTTGTTATTTACATAAGAAAACTTAGTACAAAATTGACTATAAGGATTTGTGTGAATCCACATGGAATAGAGCATTATTGTGGAGCTTTGGTTAAGGGGTTTAATTTTCGTAATCAGTGCCCAAATTTTCATCGCTACATTTTGACTATACATTATTATTTACTGCCTTTGGTTTAGATATGTACTAGACACAAGAGTCCGTATTTGTGCTATATTTTGGTTTCAATTTATATGATACAGATAAATTTTGCACAATCAATCAAAAAATTTTTAGGATCTTTAAATATTTTAAGTTTTTTTATGATATACAATACTTTTATATAATTTTTAGACAATAAATGTTACTTTCATTGTTTGAATTTATGTGTCATTGATGTAATTTAGAGAATCAATCAAATTTTCTATATATATATTTTTTATGTTTGTAGGTATTTAAATATTTTAAGTTGTTAATTATTGCAATTTAGAGTATTTTTATATAATTTTCAGAGAATAGATATTGTTCTCTTTATCTCAATTTGTGTGACACTAATGGAATTTAGAGAGTCAACCAATTTTTTTATATATAGTTTTACATTTTTAATTTGTTAATTATTGTGATTTATATTACTTTCTGCTATTTTCAAAGTTACTGTTATTCCAATTTATGTGATTGTGATAGTATATGCAGAATCAATCAATTTTTTTATATGTCGATAATATTTTAAGTTATTAATTATTGTGATTTATGATTTTTTATGTTGCTTTAAAATAATAAATGTTACTTTCTCTATCCCAATTTATGTGGCTAATAAAGTTTTGAGACTCAACAAACTTTGTTATGTCCTTCAAATATCTTAAATAATTAATTATTGTAATAATAGTGACTTTTATGTAACCATTATAAAGATGTACATGGAGATGAAATTTCAGTATTTCCTTTACATAAATCGTTAGTTATTGTAATTTATAGAAACTTTTATGTAACCATTATAAAGATGTACATCTTTAAGAGTAATTACGGTATTCCCTGTGCCGAGTCCCGCTAGGTCAAGTATGCATGATGCACATAGAGTAAAGCCTAATTGGGATAGCTATGTTTGAGTTTCAGTTCTACTTGGTTTACCCTGGTGGAGATAGGTGACTAGACTGGCCTATCTGAGTGGACCACTTGAATAGGGGAGGGCCAGTTTACCAGTAGCAGAACTATTTTGGTTCCATTAGTGATCCAATCCGCCTAATATGTGTGATTAATATTCCTTAAACCAGAAACGTAACTAAACACTGGTTCTTCTCAAATAGAAGGTTTTGTGGAGCTTAGCTGCACACACAGTAAATGGTGGTAGGTATATTCAGAGACTCAGAAGGGTTCGCGAGAGAAGACAACTTATATTTCAGTTCAAATAGATCAAAGCGGCAAGCAAGTAGACAAATAGAACATTTAGACAATAAATACAATGTCAAAAATTAAATAAAGTCAAACAAGATAGTATAAAAGCTTGACTTAATCTTTTGAATTTATAATATTTGTTAGCTTAAAAGTGACTTCTATCCCGCTTTTTTATTTATTTAAATATATTTAAAACCGTCTTATTATATTAATGTGTGGCTTACTGGTAGCAGTACTTTTCAGTCTTACCACGAGTTTTGATATATTTCTCGCGCCTTTGAGGTATTTATGGATCGCTCCCATTTTCCCCAAACCTAAATAAGATTCTAACATGTTTGAGAATCTACTCATCCCAATTAGATCGGCTTTAAAATGGTATGTTAATTTTATTATAATGAATGATCAGTAGTATAGCTTTTCAACTTTATCGTTAACTTTCACTTGTATTTAACTTATTAATTTTATCTCACGGATCTAAATTTATCTTTTCAGGTAAATTTTCCTTTAGATAATGAATTTTGAAAGTTAGTCTGAGACTATTTTCGGCCGTTATCTGGAAAGCACGAGAGAGATTTTTAAGTTGTTGATGGTTGCTTTTTTTTTCTTAACGTAAAGGAGTATTTGATCTCTTTTCCTAATTTATTTCTTCTCCTTATCATCTAATTCTCCTTCTCTATCTTGTTTTCTCTTGTCCCTTTCTATTTTTATCCTATATGTATAGTATGGTCTATTAATGTTATTGAGTTAAGCATAATTTATTGCTTTCCACCATAGTGAGTAAAACAACGAGAGCAACTCTAAAGACTAAATTATAATTTATAAATTAAATAAAATAGGTCCAGCCCTAAGGACTATATAGTAGAAATGGGATAAAGACTTCAAGTATATGTTGTTTCTCCACCGAGAGCAGCTCCTCTGCAGTACATTTATTGTCCAGTTTGTCCAGTAAAAGAGTAATCTACTGACAACTAGACAATTATAGATGTAAGGGTTAATAATTGAATAACCCAAAAAGTCTTTTAAACCATGGTTAAAGCAAAATATTAGGTCTGGTTAAATATCAGTTTAATAAAATTAAGGTAAAATCCGAGAATAAAGCAAATTTTTGAGAGAGAGTTGCGAAAAAATTGTGCAGAAAATTTTTTTTGGTGGAAAAAGATTTTCTTTTCTTAGAAAAAAGATTTCAATGGGAAATTGATACAACACTCGACAGAAAACTAAACCGTTTACAAGCCTCAACAACAGAAGATCACAAAGAATAAGAAAATCAGTGGAAGAACAGTTTTATTTTCTCGGAAAGAAGTGATGACATAAAAGTAGGTTATTCGTTGCTTTACACTTTTCCTATAGTTGCAAATGTCGGTGTATAGCTAAAAATGTTAATGTATAGAAGTGTCTATCACATGTTTGATAAAATGCCTTAAATAGACTTTTGTAGTAATCAAACTATTTAACATCCTTTTAGCAATCACCAATGTAATATACCTCTAAAAATAACCTTTGTTTATCAAGTAACATAGAACTTGAACTACATATTTTGGTTCGTTTCACGCTTCATTTTATTATTATTCGATAATGAATGAGTACGACTTTCTGGATATTTTTCTTAGTTGGTTCACTCCATGTTTCACATTAGTGTTCCTTTTAACTATAGGATTTACTGACTGTTCTCATGTTTATATTTTTTGTATTTAGATTTATGGACATTGGATCTAGTGAGTTTTAAAGTGGATGTAATGTGCCTATAAAACTTGGGATGGAGTTTGTTTTGGAAGAACATGCATATGAATATTATAATCAGTATGCTAGTGTAGCTGGTTTTAGTATTAGGAAAGAATATGCTAACAAAAACAAAATTCAAGGGTATGTGACTTTAAGAAAATTGACATGTTATAAAGAAGGGTATAGAAACAAAGACAAAAGAGATGCATCATTCAAAGAAAAAGAGATGAAACTAGAACAGGATGCTTGACTCATATTATTGTTAGTCGTCAGTCAAGTGGTTTGTTTCACATGACTTCATTTGAAGAGAAACATAATCATCCTCTTGTTTTTTCTTCTTTGGCTCAAATGCTTCCCTCACAGAGAAAGATAAAAGTTACTCAAGCATATGAAATTGACTAATTAGATGATTCAAGGATACATCCTAAAGCTTCATTTGATTATTCTATTCGTCAAGTTGGAGGACAATCTTTTCTAGGTTACACAAAGAGAGAGCAGAAAAATTATCTTTGGGATAAAAGAAGAGATAGTTTGAAACGTGGAGTGGCTCAAAGTTTGATTGACCATTTTGAGAAAAAGATATTAGAAGATCCTGTTTTTCAGTATTCTTTACAATGACATGATGATGGTTTGATAACGAATATATTTTGGGCCGATACAAAAATGATAAGAGATTTTAAGATTTATGGAGATATTGTGTCTTTTGACACGACATATAGAACAAATAAAGAGTATCAACCTTTGGCATTGCCTATTGGTTTAAATAATCACAGGAAAATGGTTATATTTGGAGCAGCCTTTTTATATGAAGAATCAACTGAATCTTTTGAATGGCTTTTTAATGCATTCTTTAGGATTATGTCTGCAGATAAACCACAAATAATTTTTACTGCTCAAGATCCTGCAATAGTTGCTGCTATCTCATTGGTAATGCCACAAACATATCATCGTCTTTATGTATGGCACTTGGAAAAAAATGCATTTAAAAATCTTAATCAAATCTTTATGTGCGTGGAAGGAAATGCTTGAGAAATATGATCTTGAGGATAATAGTTAGTTGAAAAATACGTTTGCAATAAGTGATAAATGGTCCATGATATATGGGAGAAATACATTGTCAGCAGGTATGCGAAACACACAATTAAGTGAGAGCTTTAATGCATCTTTAAGGGGATATTTAAAATCTGATTTGGATATTGCTCAATTTTTTAAACATTTTCAAAGATCAGTTGATGATAAGCGTGTGAATGAGAATAAGTCAAATTTTGACATGACTCAAAGAATATCTATTTTAAAGGTTAAACATCGTTTATTGATTCACGCTAGAGAAGTGTACACCCCAACTATATTTAACATGTTTCGGAATGAATGGGAAAAGTCATTACTGGTTTCAATAAAGGACTGTTATGACGAAGGAGAAGTGGTTACCTACAATGTTAGTAGTCTTGGAAGTGTTAAAAAGCATGTTGTAACAGTTAAGCAATCAGTAATTCAAGTTTCTTGCAGCTGTAAATTATTTGAATTTTTGGGTTTATTGTGTAGACATGCTTTGAAGATCCTAGACATACTGAATATAAAAGATATGATTCTGAGACATTATATATTAAAGAGGTGGACTAAAGATGCTACGAACATAAACGAGATGGATGCTAGTCTAGTCTTGTTGAAGTTACTAAAAGGTATAGACATTTATATCATACATTTTTCCAAATTTCAAGTGAAGCTTCATAATCTAAGGGTATGAATTTCAAGTGATCCTTGTCTGGAATAGCCGGTTGGTTAAGTTCGAGATTTGTATTCTAGCGCCATTGACATTCACTTCTATGAGTTGATCCTTTCCCCCTTTGTTTTCACAGATATCAAGAAAATGGTGATTACAAAAGGGAAGAAATCTAAGAGAACCCATGAAAGCATCAATAACAGATTGTCTCTTGTTATGAAGAGTGGCAAATACACTCTTGGTTACAAAACTGTTCTCAAAACTCCAAGAACCTCCCAAGGGAAGTTGATCTTGGTACAACATGTGGAAAGTTCCACCATGTGTCATGTCTCGGCATCATTGACCCAGGTGATTCCGACATTATTAAGTCTCTGCCCGGTGATCATTAAGAGTTGGTGATTTAGTAGTAATTTCTATTAAACAATCTAGAAAGTGATTTTCCTGGGCTGCACTAAATCATTTTACTGTTGAGAAACACTGTACTATCTGTTTGTTCTTGTATTGTGAAATTATACCAAGATTATAGTGGATCTTGGTATTATCTGGTTTTGTTGTTTATCATTTCTCCCAAAGTTGAGGTTAAGTATATTTTTATTTATTCACAAATTAATTTTCCTTTACAAAAAAAAACTTCTATGAATTGAAACGTTTTCAATTTTTTTCATCAAGAGGCTGTAACCCACGTGTGGATTTTGAAATTTATTTTGTACAGTAGTTTTTTGTTTAGTTACAATTTGGTGTTTGTTATCATGGATTATGTTGACAATTTTAATATGATTGACATTCTGATTATTGTTTCTTAATGCAACAACAAAGAAAAAATTTATTTTAACATCATCTGTAATGTAATTCATGAGTATTAGCCTCATAGAAGTATGGCTTTTCTTTCTCAGTTTGCATTTCCTTTGACATTATACTGAAGATACTGTTGTGAAGTACCCACTGAAACCATGCAATTGCCTTTCCCTGTATCTCAACTATCAAATTGTGCTTTAGCCCTTTCTTGCACCTTAGAACTATTGTGACCAAGAAGGCTCTTCACAGCCTGCCAGGTTCCAGAATATATGCAGCCTTTCAACTGCTTGCAGTGAATAATCAATCAAATGACTAATTGACTCATCTACCAAGCATTCAACTGTCTCACTTTCAAATCTTAGAGCATCCCTTAATCAACTTTGAATAAAGCTAAGTCCATGTAGCGGGATAAATAGAGTTCAAGACACAACTCAATTTTACTCTAATATATTTATGTTGTTTTTTATCGAAAAAAACAGGGAGCAGTAATTTTCTATTACGTTATAATTTTTTAAAAAATTTACATTATTTTCTCAAAAATAATAGAGCTTAATTTGAAAGAATTGAAATTTGGGATAAAATATAGGTGAAAATAATGAACTAAAGAAGACCATTAAAATTAAAAAAAAAAAAAGACAAAAAATAAATCATGAAAATAAGGTAGCTTTCCAGAAAAAGAAAAACTAACCAACTTGAGCAAGATTCTCACCCATTAATGTTGCCGATAAGGAAAATAAATAAAATATAAAACTGATGTGTGTTTTAACCATAGTTTAAAGAGCTTTCTGGGTTAATCAATTATTAATCCTTAAATATATAGTTGTCCAGCCGTCAGTAGATTACTCCTCCACCGGACAAAATTAACAATAAATGTACTGGAGAGGAGCTGCTCCGTTCTCCACCACCTTGTGATAAACATATCTAGTACAACTATTTCAAACCCCGAAAACGGAAAGAGTTTTAAAAAAACTGAACTTGTCTTAGTCTCAGTTTTGATCCTATAAACTGTTATGTTCGGACAGAATAAGCAATACCACAAAATAAAAGAAAAAATAAGAAGAAAAAACACAGATTTATGTGGAAATCCTTGATGGGAAAACTACGGAAAGAGGTGGACGAATTCACTATAATGGAGAGGAGTACAATTAGGAGACGGAAGTATAATGACATGTTTTTAAAACGTTCAAAACGATCCACTAAATCACACTTATATAATATGTGCGTAAAAATAAATCCTAGACCCAAAAACATACAGATCTATACCACCAAAAATCACAAACATGGGTCGCACCGCGGACTTTTTAGGGCCGGATCAATAAAATTCGGATCACCAACTCTAGCATAAACGATAATTCTCATTAATCAAGAAGAGATCAAAATTAGTTTTGACACCATAACTGTATACGACTATCTCGTATAATCGAAATCTAACCACTTAAATTCAGCAAAGGAATCTGTTAAATCCAGATATATGCATAAAATCTAAGAACTTGGGAACTTAAATGTATTCACATAAAATTAAAAACTCATATAATCAAACAACCACACATACTAAATAATGCATGAAATCATTTAAACATCTTCATTCATGCTTTGATTCACAAGCACGATAAAACTTAGATAATAAGAAGTGTAGGATCGGATAAAAACCTGTATAATGAACCAAAATAAAAGAAAAACTCTAACGTTATCACCAAAAACACAAATGGAAACCCGAATTCAACTTGTCACTCTTTTCCTCCCTTTTTTCTGTATTTTCTTTCTCTCTCTTAGTGCATTTTTTTCTCAAAGTATTCTTTCTTTTTCTTCAATTGTTGTTTTCCAGTGTTGTACTCTCCCCCTCTCCTCTCTTCTTTGATTTTTCTAATCTCCTTTGTTGTATGTGTCCTTTTTTTGTGTTTGTTGTGCTTGTATAGATATATAGAAGTGTGTTGTGGGTAATTGACGTGTGTGTGCATGTGTGGGAATAATGGGGAACAAGGGAAGATGAGGTGAGGAAGTGGAGAGTTTTATGGAATATGGGTGATGTAACGATCTACTTTTTGATGAAATATGTGAAATTTATGATTTTACATGATTTGACTATTTTATTGCATTATGGTATTCTGAGATGTGGGAGTGATTGACACGGTTTCTGATGTATTTTGGTACCATTTATGCGATAATGTGATTTTTTTATGGCTTTGAGAGTCTTATTATGTGCTTATGTGAATATATTTTGATCCGTTTAATGAATGGATAAACGGACTGCACCAACAGCGCTAAAATATCGATTTTAGGCTAGGTAGACCTTTAGTTTGGATTTCGGTGCATCTGAGCTCATTTCGACCTATTGGTCGGAAACACTCCTAAAAAAGGGCTAAAAAGCGAAGCAAAAAAAAAGCGATGGACTGTATCGCTTTAAAAAGCAACGTTGGTCGTCGCTTTTTTAGTTTAATTTTAATTTTTATTTATTTTTTATTAAAAGCGACGGCCAGCGTCTTAATATCCGTCGCTTTTTTTCGCGAATTTTTGTGTCAAGTAATTAAAAAATAATTTATATTTTTTTTAATAAAAGCTACGGACAGCGTCGTAATTTATTAAAAAATAATAATAATTATTATTTAAAATAAGAAGTAGTCCGTCGATTTTTAAATTTGATTTTTATTTTTATTTATTTTTATTAAAAGCGACGGACAACGTTGCTATAATTTTTATTTTTTAAAATATTAATTCTAGAAAAGTGATGTTGTCCGTTGCAATTTGTAATTATTATTATTTATTTTTTTTACAAAAAGCGACGGACAATTTTGCTTTTTTTTAAATTATAGTTATTGTAATATATGTGATATATTAAAACTGTTAGTGCAAGTGGTGTGGGCTACCATTATGGGACATTTTTTATTGTAGGTGACGTCCCCTTAGTGCACATTTTGTATGCTTTATTTTTTACTTTTCTTGGTCGGCCTATGATACCAACTGAGTACAAGTGGACCGTACTCACTCTTATTTCACCCTTTCGATGCAACTTTAGGTTTGGGTGCACCTCAGACTGGTTGATTTCAGGCGCTTTCAGATTTCTCAAGGTAGTGGTTGGACATTCATACATCCGTAGTTCACCTCTATCTTTTTGTACTAGTTATGACTTTATTAGTTTTCAGAGATAGATATTTTCCTTTGTGGTTATTTTTCTAATGTATTTGATTTGGAAATTGTATTAGTAGTTCTTATACTGTTTACACCACTTTTTTGGAGTTATGACTGCATGTGTTGATTTTATTCTTTTCATTTTTGTTATGTCTATGTGGTTCAACTTCGTTCTATTAGCCTTACCTTCGGGTTATTTCTGTCGTTTTCCCGTGTGTATCAATTTGGGTGAGAGGCGTACTTGTCAATGTTCGTCGCGACAAGTGCCATCATGACCTATTGATTTTTGGATCGTGATGGGTGAGGATTTACATGTATGTTAGATGAAAAATGAGATTGTGGGAGGAGGTTGGAATATTTTAGGACTGTTTTTCCCTTTGTTTCTAATATTTTAATCTCATATGTCTCGCACGTGTATGTTTGGTCATTTAAAATTAATTGATTTTATCTATTAAGAGATTTTTAGTGAAGTGTAAAAGTTTAAATCACCTTTCAAACGTTCTTCACACTTTAATATAATAATGTAAACATAAACATATATTTTAGTGAAAACACATATATATTTTTACCACCAGAAATTCTAAGTGGTTGATGGATCATCAATTTTGCGTTTGTCATCCAGTACCTCTTTTTCTTGTTGCCAGAGGTTACAATTTGAACCATATTTGTGGTACTGTTATTTTTTTCTATATTTAAAATCTTTCCTTGTTCTTAAAGTAAAATATTTACAAAATCATTGATGACATTGTTATTCCGTACTTAGAACTTTTAAAATTTGGTACTTCTTAAATTTTTTCTTACTACAATAATGTGATTAGACTAATCTCCGGATGAGTTATTCAATGCATTTTATTCCAACCAAATATGGGATATGGTCATTCTAAAGCTAATTTCGAGAATTGTTATCTCTTATTCATTGTACCAAACGAGCTCTAGACTCTTACAAAATGGTGTATAATTGTAAAAATGACATACCTTGAAACACATTAAAAACACCAAGTATGAATTGCCAATTATTCTCTGTACCAGATTCAACCAGAAACTTAGCTTAAGTATCATGATGGTTGATAAGATATTAGTAGTCAAGTATAATAATCTTCACGGAAAAAATATTTATCAATATAAAAGTGAAAGTTCTTCAATTAGTAGATCAATATACAAACAATCTGTCTCATATATTAAACCAAAACTAATAGATACACAATAATACAACCTAAAATAATAATCCTCAAGAATTACCAACAATGCACAATATGTATGATCGCACCTAACAACTAATAGATCATAATATATAGTTAAATAAAATTAAGAGAAAAAAAAAAAAGCACACTTAAACAAAGAAAGAAAAAGAAAAGAGATAAACCTTTCATATTGGATTGATCAAGAACGAATTGATCAAGATCATATATTTGATGCAATCAAAAGGGAGGGATTGGCGATTGGTGGACAATAAGCAAATATTACGGTGAAGTTAAATATATATTATGATTCTTTGCATGTATTTTACAACTCTTAGTTTCTTTCCATAAATTTTAGGACTCAACATTTATTTTTTTCTATAGATTTATTTTAGGGGAAAAGATAAAAATAACACCTAAAACTAATATAATTCCACAAAACTAGCACTTAAATTTAAAAACCCAGTAAATAATCATTAAACATCACAATTTGACCATTAAGTATCACAATTCAACTTTTCCTTTTGCAAAGCAAAAGTGTGGATTTTGCATGCTAGTTACTTCTCGTTTTTTCCTCTCTTTTTTTTTTGAAACGCTAGTTTATTTAATTTTTTTAATTTTTTTGCTTTGTTATGTACTATTTTTTTTTTAAAAAAAAAAATTGATGTTTCATTCTATTATAAAAAATCACTGCTCTTTTGTGTTTTTTTCACTATTTTTATACCTTTTTTTTGTAGTTTTTTTATTTTTTTAAAAATCTATTCCTTTTTTGAAATTAGCATAACCACAATTGTTATACGTTGAAACATGCATTATGTATATCTATGGAATGATGACATTGACTATCAAAAAAGCCATGTGAAAGTTTTACTATAAGAAACTTTATTTGACCAAAACAAATACATAGGATTTTGAGGAGCAGATAATGCAACTCAGACTCAAAATGGAAAACCTAACTCCAACTTTCTTTAACAGTTCAACTGCAATTCCCCAAATTCAAAAGCCAACCCCTAATATTATTGCAAGTCCAAAAGAGGAACTATAAATAAAACAAGTCAAACATCAAAAAGAAAATAGATACACACATTCTATATAAGTTTTAACTACAATTATTATTTAGATACATATTTTATATGACTCTATCTAGTTTCTACATGCATTCTAAAAAATGTATCGATCTAGTATGAGAGAGTATCAATTGAGTATATGGACACTGCAAGTGTATCAACGTAGTATAAAAGTGTATTAATGTGGTATAAAGAGTACCAATTGAGTATAGGAACTGCATGTGCTCAATTGGGCCAAATGACTAAAAAGATGAATTACTTTAGCCGACTGGCTATAGCATATCCACTTTTTCAATTATGAGCTTTTTTTAAAAAAAAAAATGGCCATGCCATGTCTTTTCTCCTTTATTTTATTAAGATCATTCCCATATATTTTAGGAGTCCTTATTTTAATGAAATAATATGTGTATCAGAAATTTCTATTTGACTAATTCTTATTCCACATGAATTCATGAAATAAATTTAAATCCCATAAAAATTGAAAAATCATGTGTATCAAATTGTACTAACATATTATAGTCCAAAACGAATTAAGGTACAATAATGCATATTAGTCGTGATTAGCATCCTTAAAGAATTATACCAATTTGTAGAAACTTTATAATGATATTTGAGTTATAATTCACTTAGATTTCGTATTGTGCTTATGTTTAGTAGGTAAATTTTAGTTATTTTTTTTATATATATTTAGGAAGACCAAAACTTCTCACCTATTTATTATAGTCAATATTTAATATTATAATAATTTGAAAAAAATAGTGCTTAACAATTTTGTCTATTGTGAAGATTTTTAACGAAACACAAAAAGTTCAAATCAAACATAGTTGTCATTAATTCTGATGACTTCTAATAAGGAAATGTTTTACCATAAATACTTTTTATTAATTTTCAATTCTTAAATATTAGGAAAAAATATTAAAAAGACGATTTTGTCTAAAACAAGAACTTTTAATAAAGGGAAAAAAGTTCAAACGACATTTCTAAGGCCCTTCAAACTTTTAATATATTATAGATATAGATTATAAATTATAGATATAGATATAGATATAGATTATAGAATAGATATAGATAGATTATAGATATTGATATAAATTATAGATATAAATTATAAATTATAAATTATAGATATAGATATAGATTACATATTACAAAAAAAACCTTAAACGTCATATAGTTTAAATTAACCACTCAAATTAATATTTGTTCCAATTGAATAATTAAACACATAATAAAGTATTGAGGGAAGGACGAAACTAACCATTCGGTCAAAACAAATTCCATTAAATAGCCCAAGAATATGCATTCACACATTTTAGTAATTCTCGATTACCCGGCCTTTGTTCATTTTTTTCTTACCTTTTCATATTTTTTTCTACTCATTATCTTTATATGAGAGATGAGGTAGATATACGGTTTTAAAAGACCCCGGTTCTAATCACAAGCTTGTGAGTCTTTCATCATTAATTTCGGCCACAATATTATATTATTGTTTCGTCCTTCTTAGTAAGGTACATAACAAACAATGCTAAAATAAAATGCACCGTCATTTTGACTTCCCCTTTTTTTCAATTAGGTTAAACACAGTAACATTTTTTTTGTTTAATCTAAAACTGTAATGTAGGTGGAAACTGAGGTACTTACTAGTACTAACATTTTTTTGCTCCTTCACGAAAAAGATGCAAGTACCACCAGGTAAACTATTGTTTCTTATATAGGTCTTTTAGAAACAAACTATGAAATTATACAAAAGATGATATACAGTGGGACAAAAGGTCAAATTAAAGCACAATAACATAGGTAAGATTCTTCCAAGTTCTCTGACAAGAACAGGCCCTCCAGGAAAAAATGGTTTAGCGTGGCACAAGAAAATTCTTTCTCCAGAGCTTCTATATAAAATGATTCGGGATATACTCTATACTTTTGTAGTTGAGCATAGATAAACAGAATATTTGAATAGATGGCACTTGAATTGAAATAATTACACATGCATCAAACTTCTACCTCTATTTTATCATTAGTAAAGTCCAGATCTCTAGCATCCCTTATGTCTCCCTGAACCTCTTCATTCTTTAATAATATATGCGAGGATGGGTCCATTGACGTAAATTTGGGCTATATAAACATGAATTAGACATCAACGCCATCTCATTTTGGAACTTAAAAATATTTCTTTAGTACACAATTAAGAGAATTGTAATTCATAAGTGTACCTTATTCTCAAGGCGAGGCTAGATTCTCTCTATTCAAGATCACAAAAAAATCCTTCTGATGCATTTCTTTAGTTCAAATTATATTTATAAAAAAATTCTCCCAATTTTGTTTGTTTGTACACATATCCATTAAAGGAGGGACATATGAACTCACCGCGCTGATCATCAATAGATATCCCAGCTAAAAATATATCAGATATCCCAGCTAAAAATGTATCTTTCATATAAATCGGAGCCCATCGTTCTCGATTCTCAAACAAACTTTGAAGTCATTCATAGCCTCTACATTCAAATTGTTGAGTCATCTCCCTCCCATGCAACTTCAAGATAGTCAATTTTAAGAGAGTTATACATCGTATTATGCAGTACCTCAAGGAATACTTCTACTTGCCCACTTCCTCTACTGTATCGACAGTGCTATCCAAAATAATTGACAAATTAAGCCTATGATGAGCCCGGGGAAAAACTCAAATACTCCTTTTGCAAGGCCCTGCAGCGATTTGTGATGATAGTTTGTGGAGGCTTCCTAACATACATGATAGCCATGCTTAAACAAGTGTTGACACCCAATTTTTGTTCTCCGTTCCTAAAATTAACTTTTTCAGGGTTCTTGATCATTAAAGGGTACAAAATATAATTTTTTCATCTTTTTTATAATTGTTGACAAATTATTGATAATCATCCTTACTTTAGGATTTTTATTAATTTGTTGTCGTATTTTTACTTTTCATAATTTATTAATAATCCTCATTATAATAGGATTTCTATCAATTCATTATTGCTTTTAACATTTTACAATTGTCTGCACACGTAAACGACATGACATCACATTTTTATAATATTTTTCATATTAAATTATATTTTTTAATATTTTCAACATTCTTTAAATTTTTCATAATTACAAATCAATACCTGCATTTTGTACATTTTTACGATCCGGAAATGCTAAGTCGGATCAATTATTTTTACACAGTACAATAATTCAATGTCTTATCGCATTCGACAACGACCACACAATAATGTCTTGTCACATTCGACAATGACTACACAATAATGTATTGTCACATCCGACAATGACTACACATAATGTCTTGTCACATCTGACAATAACAACTCAATGACACTATTCTTTGGATAATAACTTAATCAATTGGTCAAAAAGATGAAAATCTTTTGGTCAATACCCTAAGGACCAAAGGATGTGCTATTATATAAAGAGGGGACATCTCTTTATCCATTGGACAATAAGAGGTGCCCAATTTCATTATAAATAGGAGTGATAGGAAGACATTTCCACACACACATTTTTATTCTTCCTCTCTCTAAAAAAATCCACACATATTTTTCACCTCTTTCTCCTCTCTCTCAAACACAAAATTTATTTATCTTTTTGTTTTTCTCAAAAACACATACATATACTCAAAATAAATACTTCGGCCGATAAAATTATCTTTTCGTTGGATATTTGAGGCCATCCCGTGACAAAAGATGGATTTTATTTTGTCAAATTCATTATTTTATATCAAAAGTCAACACATGGCCAATGACACTATCTCTCCGTCGGATACTTGAGGTCACCCCATAACAAAAGATGAATTTTTATTTCTCAAAGTTTACTTATTTACATCACAAAATAAATGTTCGGCTGATGAAATTATCTTTCCGTCGGATACTTAAGGCCACCCCAATACAAAAGACGGATCTTTACTTTCCAAGTTATTTATTTTATATCAAAAATAGCACATGGCCGATGAAAATATCTTTCCATCGGATTTTTGAGATCACCCCATTACAAAAGATGGACTTTATTTTCTTAAATTTATCTATTTTTTATCAAAATAAATATTCTTGGCCAATCAAAAAATTACAGTCGATTTTTGAGGCCTCCACAAATAAAAGACGGATATTACATATATAAATACGTAATAACAAAATTAAATATCTTGGGCAATGACGAAACTTTTATAACACCACGACACCACAAAAGGTTTTATGATTCGTATCTTGGCAAGGCGATTTAGGTTGGCCAATTAGTCGAGCAACCACTTCGTAGCCATGACGAGTCTAAAACTTAATCCGAGCCCATTTTATAACAAGACACTATTTTTATATGTACATCTATATGTATATGTGTGTGCACATAATTTCACTTACTTTAATGATTATTTCTTCATTACTTTATCAAGCACTTATACATAATTCTCGAGCTTTATGTTTGTAGTTTATTTCTCGTTTGTATAATTGTACATAAAGATAAAAGATAGTGAAAACTTTATTTTTTGGGTGTCGGGTGGGGATATTCTTTATTTACATAATTTCATCGCTTTAAGAAAAACTTAGGCCTTTAATATTTTGATAAAAGAATTAAGTTAATCAAATAATTCACATATTATGTAGTCTTTTCTTCTCAAATAAATCTTTACTTTTCTCCGTAACTTTAATCAAATAAAAATATTACTTGTAAATGCTTTTCGTTTTCATGGCACATCAAAATACATTTCTTTTCATATGTCACAAAATACTTTCTTTTTCACATATAATTTGTACATTTTTATACATATCTTTTACATATTTCTTTTCATACATCAAAAAATACTTTCTTTTTCACATGTAATTTATACATTTTTATACATATCTTTTACATGTTTCTATAACAATAAATTTTATTTGTATATTTAATATACATATACTTTTACATAATTTTACATTTGTATTTTTTCAAAAGATTTATTTTATACTTAATACACATACACTTTTACATTCTTTTAAATATTTATACCTCCTCCCTCATTGATAAGTTTAGTCTAGTCGGGTACAACATTTGTGGATCCTGAAGGGTGCTTGACCCCTTTCCTTCGGGATAATTTGATCCTTTACCTAGAGTCTCAATTGTTTTTCACAGACTAAAAACATCAATCATACGTGCTAACGAATAAATAGGTTTCCTTATTTTCCTTAAAAATTAAGTGGCGACTCTGTATAAAATTTAATTCTTTTAGAATCCAATAAGTTATGTTTTCGTTGACCTTGGCAAAAATAGGGCATGACAGAATGACGACTCCGCTGGGGACTAACAACAGGTTCTAACCATAATAAACTCAATTTTTCAATCGAGGGAGATATTTTTACTTTTTTCGCACATGATTAAATTCCTTGATTATTCACTTGTTTTACACTGCAAATTATTTTATTTGCTCATAAATTTTTTGCATAAATTAGTGTTGATATTTATCAATTCTTTTATTCATTATTTGTTTAATACACTGTATCTATAAGAACTGTTACACATTATTCTTTTAATCACAATTAACAATTCCATCGAGTCTTTGGTCGTATACTTCACACGTTGTGGTTCATGCGGGGTGTGTCTTACACTCCCCCAAACCTTTTTTGAAATTTCATAGTTTCAGAGTTGGTGCATTTAGGTTAGTGCGCCTTCTCATAATTGTTCAGTTTTACTCTCAACTATTTAGGAAACTTCCTGTTCTAGAAATAGATCACACCATGTAGAAACTTATAAAAAGTTTGAACTACGTTTTGACCTTATTCTTTTCCTGACAAGATACGTAGGCAACCCTGTATTAGGGTTCGGTCTCTTCACCGTTTCAAAATAATTCCTTCGGTATTCATACTGGGACAATTTTTCTGAAACAGTTCAAAGACGCTCTCCAAAAGTCTTCAAGAGCGCAAATAAATGACTCCTCAAATTCAAATCGCAATAACATTAGTGTTTAGGCGACCTACCTCCAAATCCTCACCCGATTTTGGTTTGAGAACACCTAGCTTCTTCTTTCAGATGTCGTAAACCATTAAATTTATGGTGTATCGGTCTCCACTATCAAAGTAAGGGTTCAATATTCTTTCATTCATAACAATCCTGCCAACTACGGTGAAATAATGCCATAACTTCTTCAATGTCTGACCTTCTCAATCTCGTCGACATATTGAAGTAATTTCAAAACTCTCCTCGTGCTTGACATCCATCCTCTTGATGGTCTAATCGAACCAATTTTGTTGATACAAGCAATTCCTTCTTGATCGTCTTTCAAGGACACCTAGCTTGGTTTGAGAACACCTAGCTTCTTCTTTCAGACGTCGTAAACCATTAAATTTATGGTGTATCGGTCCCCACTATCAAAGTAAGGGTTCAATATTCTTTCATTCATAACAATCCTGCCAACTATGGTGAAATAATGCCATAACTTCTTTAATGCTTGACCTTCTCAATCTCGTCGACATATTGAAGTAATTTCAAAACTCTCCTCATGCTTGACATCCATCCTCTTGATCGTCTAATCAAACCAATTTTGTTGATACAAGCAATTCCTTCTTGATCGTATTTCACATTAATTTTTCAAAGATGACCACCACTTTTGTACATTCATACTTGTTACATAGAAATTTACAAATTTGCCTAAACTACGTAGAGATAATTCTTGTTTTCACAAGATACGTAGGCAACCATCATTTAGGTTCGGTCCCATTTTTTTAAATAAAATAAAATTTTGACTTGGTTGGTACCAACACAATTAGGAGTGTGCATGAGAAAGAACAAATTGGTAAGATGGAGAGGACCGACTTCTTATTTTGATACCTCTTAGTCAAACCTGAGTAATACTCGAAAATTCTCTTGCATACATCTAAGATAAGAACAAAGTCAACCCCATCGTTTCAAGTGCATTGTGTGGTAAGCTTTAGACTTGTTCATTGTATTGTATTGTTGATCCAGAACTTGGCCTGAATGTCTGTTGAGGCAAAATTTTGAGTTACACTTAGTTTGGGAAAGGATTGTAGGCCTTCCTTGACTAGATTGTCCCTTCCACAGCTTACTAAATGGCACCGATCCCTAGTATTTCCCCCTTTGAGCCTAAAACCTTTTCTTTGGAATAACCACATCTGAGCCTATACCTTTTGAGTGCTTACATGCACTATCCCTCTTTGGCCCACCTCCGTGAGCGCACTAAGTATGTGCATGTTTCGAATGAAGATTTAAGATCAAGGTTGCCAAAGGCAAAGGACATATATCCCTAGAAGAACAAAAAGAAAAGATGACTTCAAAGAAAGAAGGAGCAAGAACCCCTATAAAAAAAAGAGAGAACTCTGATAAAGGTGGGGAATCATCATCCCCCAAAGACGAAAAAAAAAGGGGGAAGGAAAATATATCGAAAAAGGGAAAAACTCCAACATAAAATTCAAAAGAAGTCGAAACAAATACAAAACAAGGGGCAAAGAAGCATAATAAAGAAGACCGAGCGTCAAAGAGAAACAAATGTCAAAAGCACAGATACAGTGCAATGCTTATTGAGGAATTAGTCACTTTTATCCCAAATGTCATCCTACCCGACCCTAAGCCTACATTACAAGCCAATAACAAGTCCCACAAGATCCTACTCTAAGTTTTCTCACATTAGTGGATACTTACATAAAGGCCAATCCTATGATATCACAATTATATTCATTGAACTTCTTTCTGAGTGTGAGCATATATCTCTAGACATCTCCAAATTTAAAAGAAAAATAATCCCAAGTAGGTGTGAGAACGAGATATTTTTTCTAGAGAGGGCACTTGAAACATGGGAACAAGCACAATTCAAAATCTTTGTTTGGAGCAAGATGAACAAATCTTATCGATACTTAGGTATATCTGAGGTACCACTCGAATCTATAGAAGTTACCCTGCAGTTGATCTTGGTTAGCTGGAAAAGAGATTGGAGGATTCTTATACACACTACTAATTGTTGGTATCAACTATAGTCAAGACGCAATTATATCCTCTCATTGTTCAACATTTCTTACAAAGAAAATACAAAACAATCTTCTGACTTTTCACCTTTTTGCATTCTTACAAAGAAAATACAAATAATGTTCTACATTTTTACCTTTCAACACTTCTTGCAAAAAAAACACAAAGAAATTTTCCGTATTTTTCATATTTCAACACATTTTTACAACGAAAATACAAAAAAAAATAATCTTTTCTTTCAAACCATGCCTTCACATACATGCATCACAATTTACGTGCAAGATGCCTATCTCCAAATACCAACAATTGGCCTTTCTCTTCAAGAAACAGGCTTTAAACAAGGTCATTTTGCTTTTCAATTAGGTGGTCTCAGAGCTTTTACATTTTCATAGCCCCGCCAGTCGAGTGGCTATTACCTTTCAAAGCCCCGCCAGTCGAGAGGCTTTTACATTTTCATAGCCCCGCCAGTCGAGTCTCTATTACCTTTCATAGCCCTGCCAGTGAGAGGCTCTTACATTTTCATAGACCCGCCAGTTGAGTGGCTATTATGTTTCAAAGCCTCGCCAGTCGAGAGGCTTTTACATTTTCATAGCCCCGCCAGTCGAGTGGCTATTACCTTTCAAAGTCCCGCCAATCGAGAGGATTTTACATTTTCATAGCCCCGCCAATTGAGGGACTATTACCTTTTAAAGTCCTTCCAGTCGAGAGGCTTTTACATTTTCATAGCCCCACTAGTCGAGTGGCTATTACCTTTCAAAGCTCCACCAGTCGAGAGGCTTTTACATTTTCATAGCCCCGTCAGCCGATTGGCTATTACCTTCAAAACCCCGCCAGTCGAGAGGCTTTTACATTTTCATATTCCCACCAGTCGAGAGGCTATTACCCTTCAAAGCCCCTCCAGTCGAGAGGTTTTTACATTTTCATAGCCCCACCAGTCGAGAGACTTTTACATTTTCATAGCCCTGCCATTCGAGAGGCTTTTACATTTTCATAGCATCGCCAGTCGAGAGGCTATTACATTTTAAAGCCCCACCAGTCGAGAGTCTTTTACATTCTCATAGCGCCGCCAGTCGAGAGGCTTTTAAATTTTCATAGCCTCGCCAGTCGAAAGGCTATTACCTTTCAAAGACCCGCCAGTCTAGAGGCTTTTACATTTTCATAGCCCTGCCAGTCGAGAGGCTATTACCTTTTAAGGCCCTGCCAGTCGAGAGGATTTTATATTCTTATAGTCCCGCCAGTCGAGAGGCTTTTACATTTTCATTTCCCTGCCAGTCGAGAGGCTATTACCTTTTAAGGCCCCGCCAGTCGAGAGGCTTTTACATTTTCATAGCCCCGCCAGTTGAGAGGCTATCACTTTTTAAAACCCTATTAGCCGAGAGGCTTTTTATATTCTCATAGCCCCGCCGGTCGAGATGCTATTACCTTCCAGCAGTTCCATCAATCGAGAGGCCATTACCTCATCGGTTGGTGACCTTAGTCTTCATCAACAATTGAGGACGACTATTACATAGTATTCATAGACAATCAGAGATAACAATCAACATCAGTCTCCATAGACAATTGAAGATGTCATCAAGTCTTCGTATACAATCGAAGACATCATTCATCACATAGTATCCATAGACAATCGGAGATGACAATCGACATCCATCTCCATAGACAATTGGAGATGTCAACAAGTCTTCATAGACAATCGAAGACATTATCATTCATCACAGTCTCCGTAGACAATCGGAGACAACAATAAACACCAGTCTCCATAGACAATTGGAGGTGTCATGCATCAATTCTCCGTATATAATTGGAGACAACAATCAACACCAATCTCCATAGGTAATTGGAAGTGTCATGAATCAATTCTCTATAAACAATCGGAGATAACAATCAACACCAGCCTCCATAGACAATTGGAGGTTTGATACATCAATTCTTCGTATACAATCAAAGACATCATCATTCAGCATCAGTCTCCATAGACAATTGGAGATTTCATGCATTAAGTTTTCGTAGACAATTGAAGACATCTTTCATTCATCAATATCAAACTTCGCAGACAATCGAAGACACCCGTCATTCATCCTTAAGTCCCCGTAGACAATCAGAGACATCATACATCTTTTCAACAAAAGGACCAATTCAGAACAACAACATTTTTTTTCAAATTCCATATATCACACACTGGGGTAAATTTTGAGAACCATCTCAAATTTTCCCTATTTTCTTATTTCGAACTACATTGACCTGATTTTCGTGACACTAGAGATATGTAGGAAGCTCTATGCAGAGTTCGATCATTACAACCCCACAATTATTCTTTCTCCCCAGCAAGTACACAATCTTGCATCCCTAGCATCTCATGACTCGATACTGGGCCGTTTCAATAGGAGCATCGAAAATGTGTGAATACTTCTGTTCCAACATAAACCTTCTCTCAATGATCATTTCATATGATCATTCGCCCCTAATAACAAGGCAAGAGATAATCTACCTATTCTTTTGAACTATACCCGACCTGATCCTCATTAACTTGAGGTATGTAGGAAACTCTAAATTAAAGTTCGGTCAAATTTTTCTATAACAAAAAAAAATTATTTTTTATCGAGAAAAATTGGATACACATCAACGTTTTTATTTGAAGACTTCTACATCGTCCTCAAACGAAAAGGGGCAACTGTTGAAACCCAATTTTTGCTCTCCGTTCCTAAAATTAATGTCTTCAGGCTTCTGGATTATTAAAGGGCACAAAATATAATTTTTTTTAATCTTTTTTATAATTGTTGATAAATTATTGATAATCATCCTTACTTTAGGATATTTATCAATTTGTTGTCGTATTTTTACTTTTCATAATTTATTAATAATCCTCCTTATAATAAGATTTCTACCAATTCATTATTGTTTTTAACATTTTACAATTATCTGCACACGTACACGACATGACATCATATTTTTATAATATTTTTCATATTAAATTATATTTTTTAAATATTTTCAACATTCTTTACATTTTTCATAATTACAAATCAATACTTGCATTTTGTACATTTTTATGGTCCACAAATTCTAAGTCGGATCAATTATTTTTACATAGTATAATAATTTAATGTCTTGTCGCATTCGACAACGACCACACAATAAATGTCTTGTCACATTCGACAATGACTACACAATGATGTCTTGTCATATCTGACAATGACTACATAATGTCTTGTCACATCTGACAATGACAACTCAATGACACTATCCTTTGGACAATAATTTAATCCATTGGTCAAAAAGATGAAAATCATTTGGTCAATACCCTAAGGACCAAAGGATGTGCTATTATATAAAGAGGGGACATCTCTTTATCCATTGGACAATAAGAGGTGCCCAATTTCATTATAAATAGGAGTGATGGAAAGGCATTTCAACACATACATTTTTATTCTTCCTCTCTCTAAAAAAATTCACACATATATTTCACCTCTTTCTCCTCTCCCTCAAACACAAATTTTTTTAATCTTTTTCTTTTTCTCAAAAACACATACATATACTCAAAATAAATACTTCGGCCGATAAAATTATCTTTCCATCGGATATTTGAGGTCATCCCGTGACAAAGGACGGATTTTATTTTGTCAAATTCATTATTTTATATCAAAAACCAACACATGGCCAATGACATTATCTCTCCATCGGATACTTGAGGCCACCCCGTAACAAAAGATGAATTTTTATTTCTCAAAGTTTACTTATTTACATCAAAAAATAAATGTTCGGCCGATAAAATTATCTTTCCGTCGGATACTTAAGGCCACCCCAATACAAAAGACGGATATTTACTTTCCAAGTTATTTATTTTATATCAAAAATAGACACATGGCCAATGAAAATATCTTTTCGTCCGATTTTTTAGGCTAGCCCATTACAAAAGACGGACTTTATTTCCTCAAATTTATCTATTTTGTGTCAAAATAAATATTCTTGGCCAATAAAAAATTATCGTCGATTTTTGAGGCCTCCACAAATAAAAGATGGATATTATGTATATAAATATGTAATAACAAAATTCAATAATTTGGACAATGACAAAAATTTTATAACACCACGATACCACAAAAGGTTTTATGATTCGTATATTGGCAAGGCGATTTAGGACGGTCGATTAGTCGAGCAACCACTTCGTAGCCATGGCGAGTCTAAAACTTACCGAGTTCATTTTATAACAAGACACTATTTTTATATGTACATCTATATGTACATGTGTGTGCACATAATTTCACTTACTTTAATGATTATTTCTTCATTACTTTATCAAGCACTTATACATAATTCTCGAGCTTTATATTTATAGTTTATTTCTCATTTGTATAATTGTACAGAAAGATAAAAGATAGTGAAAACTTTATTTTTTGGGTCCCGGGCGGGGATATTTTTTATTTACATAATTTCATCGCTTTTAAGAAAAACTTAGTCCTTTAATATTTAGATAAAAGAATTAAGTTAATCAAATAATTCACATATTATGTAGTCTTTTCTTCTCAAATGAATCTTTACTTTTCTCCGTAACTTTAATCAAATAAAAATATTACTTGTAAATGCTTTTCCTTTTCATGGCACATCAAAATACATTTCTTTTCATATGTCACAAAATACTTTCTTTTTCACATGTAATTTATACATTTTTATACATATCTTTTACATGTTTCTATAACAATAGATTTTATTTGTATATTTAATATACATATACTTTTACATAGTTTTACATTTCTATTTTTTCAAAAGAATTATTTTATACTTAATACACATACACTTTTACATTATTTTAAATATTTATACCTCCTCCCTCATTGATAAGTTTAGTCTAGTCGGGTACCACATTTGTGGATCCTGAAGGGTGATTGACCCCATCCCTTCGGGATTATTTGAACCCTTACCTAGTATCTCAATTGGTTTTTCGCAAACTAAAAACATCAATCATATATGTTAACGAATAAACAGGTTTCCTTATTTTCCTTAAAAATTAGGTGGCGACTCTGTACAAAATTTAATTCTTTTTGAGTCCAATAAGTCATGTTTTGGTTGACCTTGGAGAAAATAGGGCATGACACCAAGCATGTCTCAAAACTTTCATCAGCAAACAAATTACAACCCAACAAATGAGGTTGTTTATGGTGGGTTCATCCAAAGAATGCTAGAAGAGAGAAGTCGTATTTTTTTTACAAGCATGTCTCAACCACAACCACATCTCCAAAATAAGCTTATGTCGTTCTAGATGTGGAATCAATCCAAAATACTTTCTTCAGATATACTTCATCATTTAAATCCATAATGTAGAAAAAGTTGGACTTCATAAGTTGCACCTAAGAGAAGAAGTTGTATATGACTTGGCTATCACTTTTTTTGAGTTCTAAATGCGTGAAACCATCACTCTGGATACTGGTTACTTTTTCATCTGGACTTTCGCAACCTAGTGTCTCAATAGTAGGAGTTCTGTACAACTTAATTGTACTTACTTCTACCTCAACTATTAGTTCTAACTTTCTTTTAACCCCTGCATCCATCTTTTTGTGAGACTTAGATAAGAGATTGTTTTTGATAAATCATCGCCTCAAGAAACATTAACAATGATCAAAATAAAAAGAATAACCTAATAACAAATTTACCACAAAATCATACTTATTTGAGATGGCAAGATGCTGAATAAAAAACCAATTAGATTTGATCGACACAAAAATATGAACTAAGAATTCTACCATGCAATAACAAAGAGAAGTTTACAATTCGAACGAAAGAGAGGAATTAATAATATTTGGGTCAGTTTCCTCTGTTACACCCTCTATATTTTGATAAATCTCATCTTTACTCATCGGAGTATTTACTTTAAGTACACATCATTTACATGATGGCTCTAATGAAACTAATTATATATCTATTCGTGCATACAAAGAAATATTTTATCCTTTTGCAAAACCTATCTCTCTCTTTGTCCCTTGGACTATTTAAAGACAATGTCACACTCATGACGAACCCTTAAAAAATTCATACTTTTGGAGGATCTGGCGCGCACCCTATCACAAATTGGAAGAGTCAGAGCAACATAAGTCTTTGGACCATGTGTGCACGATAAATAACAGAACTTTCATGATTCATGTGAAGTCATTTTTAGTTTATTATGGAATTTGAATATTTGTCCAAATGAAGATAACAATAATTGTTTTTGTGTTGCCAGCATTTCTAATTGATCTGTGGACTGTTCTGATCATTTACTTCACATGAATGAAAAAAATCAAACTATTTCACATTAGCTATAGCTTTAGCTCATGCTCTGACCAAACTATTTGCCAATGATAACCTAACACTTGATAATTGCATATTTTTTACATTTGAGATATTTGCTCGATAATACAAGATGAAAATACAAAAATAGAAATGACAGAAAAAAGAAAGGATAATAATGAAAAATGAGACAATAAAGTAAAGGATAGATAGATTGACACAAATTGATAAAAAGAGGACAACGAAAGGGTATATTAAACCCTAAGACCTTCCTATCGATTAGCAATAAACATCAACCTCTCCAAGGACCCACGGGAATGGAATACCGAGCAACCCATATTTCTCTCAAATACATAAGCTCCCAACAAGCTTAAAATAAACACTCGCAAGTTTAATTCAAATCATCATTCATCAACTAAATCTAAAATAAAGAGGGTCCTAGCTATTTATAGGCCAAAAGACCTTTATTACAACTTGGGTCCAAAAGTGATCCTAAATGCAATATTATCTCTTAAAATGAATGATATTTATTTTGTTTAGAATTCTTTATATTTGAAGTTTTGATGGTGTAGAAAATTTAATAAGCTTTCCAATGATATAAGATTTTCTAAAATTCGATAACAGAGTAAGAAGTTATGGATATTTTAAGTTCCAATCATAAAACACCGCCATTTAGGTCATTAGCACATCACGGATGGGGTTTAAATGACGATTGTCAATTTTCAGTGGCCCTCCGTAATATTGGCGCATCACGGAGAGAGACAAATTACTACTTGTCCAATTCTAATGAAGGTCCACAATAATAGCACGTCGTGCCAAGTTTCCAGGTCCCATCCTGGGTGGCAACACGATACCACTGCCTCTCACCACCATTCATTTTCCCAGTTGGAATTTTTCAGTGGCTTGGTGCGATAGTGGCACGTTGCGCCAAGGCCAAAAGTTGGCATTTTTGGGTCATTTTCCCATTCCAATTTAGAGTTTAATAGGGGGCATTTTGGTCAATCCCCAGGGCCCCAATCCATCCAAAATACTTCATTAATCAAATACTAAGGCACTTTATGCTTATTTCATCACTTTTCTCTCAAAGCAAAACCCTAGTTCATCAACTTCCTCCCAAAGAAATCCAAGTTTCCAACATTAACTCTCCAAGATAATTCAAGATTGAGATTTCCCAATACAAGGACACCAAGAATTCATCCCCAAAGCATCAATAGGAATCCAAGATTCAAGTTTTTATCAAAGATCATCAATTTAATGTGTGGTTATGAACAAGGATAATTCTTTCATCCTTGTGCCCAAAACTTTATTCTAATTACAAAGTTACTCAAATTTATGAGATTTCTCCTGAAATTAAAGTTAGAATTTATACCCATTATCATTATTTGCAAGATTATGAGATTTTTTATGATTTAGAAGTTGAATTACATGATTATGTTTATATTTTCATGCATATTGCTGAAATTTTCAGATTTTATGATGAATTATAATTCTTTACATTACCAAGCATGAATTTTAGGATGTTTTATCATGAGATTGATGCATGGGTCCTTAATCCCTTATTAAGATTTCTATTTCAAGATTATTTATGTTATGAGCACCCTCAGATGATTATTTATGTTATGAGCACCCTCAGATGAGATTATTCAGAGATTTTGATAAAGATTTGACCTTTTGGTCCTAAGCTAAGATAAAGAATCCACTTTGTTCATATGACTTGAGATTTAAAGAAAGAAAAGCATAATTGGTTTTCTTGTGAACCCTTGTGCTAGTTTTGAAGTGGATTTCTTAAGATTTTGAGCAAACGATTGGGAGTAGTATTTAGCACCGAGTGGGAAGTGTGGAATTAGAGTGCCCTATCTTCCACAGAACTATGTGCCACCATAGGTACAGATTTAGATTATTCCCACTTCTACATGGATGACTCAGATTAGATTGTTCTATTCCGATGACAAGGGTAGAACAACCCTACCTAATTGGGGCCAGTCGTGGGACTCCATGGATGCTTATATAGTGTATATGTCGGTTATATGAACCTCCCAAATAGATGTTCCCTAATTTTGAAACAATTTAATTAATTTGAAGCCTTAAGATATGCAGAATAAGTTTTCAGATTTCATTTAGCCTTAATGATTTGAGAATAAGAACAGTATATAGATTTTAGAACTAAGTGTTATGGCTAAAAATATTTAGATTACATGTTTATTATTCATGATTTGACTTTTAGATTTCAAATTTACTCAAGCTTATGTGAGTCATTTACATTATGCATGCATGATATTTTCTATAAACTGTGACGATATTGTCTACTTATTGCATTCACCCCTATATACTCAGTACATCCTCAAAGTACTGATCCACATATACGTCTATGTGCTATATTGTCTCATAAAGTAGGTTCAAGTACTCAATCTCAGCAGTTACAGTGATTTTTGTGCATCTCATCTACATCTTTGTAATTGGTGAGTCCTCATCGTTCGGGGACTTAGCTATTCATGTTCTTAGTTTATTAATAGATATTCTAGTTTAGTTCGAGTCAGCTAGGGCCTGTCCTAGTGACTCTCTAGATTCATTTAGTAGAGGTTTGTAGACAGATTGACTAAGTGACTCTCTTGATTCATTTGGGACCTGTAGCAGATTATGGCAGAAACACATGATAAGTGCTGTTCCATTCATCCAGGTGCTACCATGATGTACCATGACTTATGAGAAATCTATTAGTGGACTGCTATGAAGAGAGATATAGCGAAGTTCATAGCTAAGTCTGCAACTTGTCAACAGGTTACGGTAGAGCACCAAAGACCTAATGGTACATTGCAAGAGTTTGGTATCCCCACTTAGAAGTGGGAATAGGTGTATATGGATTTTGTGACTAGTTTACCCTAATTGCATCATCATCATTATTCGATTTGGGTTGTTATAGATAGATTGACTAGGTTAGCATATTTCTTGCCAATTCACACGTCTAATATAGATGAATATTATGCTAAGTTGTATATCCAAGAGTTAGCCAGATTGCATCGAGTTTCCTTGTTTATTATTTTATATAGGGGTACTAAGTTTACTTTCCAGTTTTGGAAAGCCTTTCAGAAGGATCTTGGTAGCCAAGTCCACCTTAGTTCAACTTTCCCCCCTCAGATAGATAGTCAAGCAGATAGGACCATCCAAACTCTAGAAGATATGTTAAGGGCGTATGCTCTTGATTTCAAAGGTAGTTGGGATGAGAATTTTCCATTGATTGAGTTTTCTTATAATAATAGTTACCATTCTAGCATTCAAATGACCTAGTTTGAGGCTCTGTATGGGTGGAGATGTAGGTCACACATAGGTTGGTTTGAAGTAGGTGAGGCCGCTTTGCTTGGGTCTGATTCAGTATTTGAAGCAATGGAGAAAGTTAAGCTTATTAGAGAGAGATTAAAAATAGCCCAGAGTCATTAGAAATCCTACACAGATGTGGGAAGAAGGGATCTCGAGTTTGAGGTTAGTGATTTTGTGTATTTGCAGATTTCACCCATGAAAGGGGTGAAGAGATTTGGCAAAAGAGGAAGCTTAGTCCCCGGTATGTTGGCCCTTCTAAAATTTAGAGTCGCGTTGGGAAAGTAGATTACGAGATTGAGTTGCTCGTAGACTTGTCAGCTGTTCATCCTGTATTCCATGTCTCTATGCTTAAGAAGTGCATCGGTAACTCCACTTTTATAGATCCTATTAAAAGCTTAGATATTGAGAACAGTCTTTCTTGTGAAGAGATTCCAGTTGAGATTTTAGATCACCAGATCCGTATACTAAGGAACAAAGAAGTTCCCTTGGTTAAAGTTCTTTGGCGAAATTAGTCTCTTGAGGGCGCTACTTGGGAAACAGAAGCAGACATGCGAGCCAAGTACCCTCACCTTTTCTCTGAAACTCAGATCCAGTCAAAGGTAACACTCTTCCTTAATCTATTTCCTTTCTATTCAGGTATTCAGCAATATGGATGTACTCATGTAAGTTCATGCACTCTCAGAATTTATCAGAAGCTCAGAATGATTTAGATTTAGTTGCTTAGTTCATTTCAATTGTGCATACTATCTTATGCTCTCAGATTCCTAAAAAATTTTGGCTTAGATAGCCATATTTGAGGATGAATATTCCCAAGGGAGAGATATTGTAATAACCCACAATTTTGCTAGCTTAAACTCATCCTGAAAATGTCAAGGACTAGCTCTTAGAATAAATGTTGCTTATTTTGTGTTGAATTCTTTAGATTTGAACTTTCCATGGCGTAAAAAATTGAATAAGCTTTCCAATGATATAAGATTTGCTTAAATTCGATAACAGAGTAAGAATTTATGGCTATTTTAGGTTTCAGTCGTAAAATACCGCCATTTAGGTCATTAGCGCATCACGGAGGAGGTTTAAATGACGATTGTCAATTTCCAGTGCCCCTCCATGATATTGGCGCGTCATGGAGAGAGCCAAATTCTCAATTGCCTAATTCCAGTGAAGGTTTGCGATAATTGTGCATCGTGCCAAGTTTCCAGGTCCTATCCCAGGAGGCAACACGATACCACCACATTGCGCCACCATGCATTTTCCCAGATGGCATTTTTCCAGTGGCTTGGTGCGATGGTTGCGTGTTGCTCCAAGGCCGAAAGTTGGGATTTTTGAGTCATTTTTTAGTTCTGATTTAAAGTTTAATAGGGGTATTTTTGTAAATCCCCAGGGCCCAATCTGTCCAAAACACTTCATTAATCAAATACTAAGGCACTTTATGCTTATTTCATCACTTTTCTCTCAAAGCAAAACCCTAGTTCATCAACTTCCTCCCAAAGAAATCCAAGATTCCTCCATTAACTCTCTAAGATAATTTAAGATTGATATTTTCGAATACAAGGACACTAAGAATTCATCCCCAAAGCATCAATAGGAATCCAAGATTCAAGTTTTCATCAAAGATCATCATTTTAAGGTATGTGGGGTTATGAACAAGGACAATTCTTTCATCCTTGTGCCCAAAACTTTATTTTAATTACAAAGTTACTCAAATTTATATGATTTCCCCTAAAATTAAAGTTAGTGTTTATACTCATTTTCATTATTTGCAATATTAAGAGATTTTCTATGATTTAGAAGTTGAAATACATAATTATGTTTATATTTTCATGCATATTGCTGAAATTTCCAGATTTTATGATGAATTATAAATGTTTACATTACCAAGCATGAATTTTAAGATGTTTTATCATGAGATTGATGCATGGTTCCTTAAGCCATAATTCAGATTTCTATTTCAATATTATTTATGCTATGAGCACACTCAGATAAGATTATTCTCAGATTTTGATAAAGATTTGACCTTTTGGTCCTAAGCTAAGATAAAAAATCCACTTTGTTCATATGACTTGAGATTTAAAGAAAGAAAAGCATAATTGGTTTTCTTGTAAACCCTTGTGCTAGTTTTGTAGTGGATTTCTTAAGATTTTGAGTATACGATTGGGAGTAGTATTTAGCACCGAGTGGAAAGTATGGGATTAGTGTGCCCTATCTTTCACAAAACTACATGCCACCATAGGTACAGATTCAGATTATTATCACTTCTACGTGGATGACTCAGATTGTGATCACACAGATTAGATTGTTCTATTCTGATGGCAAGGGTAGAACAGCCCTACCAAATGGGGGCCAGTCGTGGGACTCCATGATGCTCAAACAGATGTTCCCTACTCTTGAAACAATTTAATTGATTTGAAGACTTAATATATGCAGAATAAGTTTTCATATTTCATTTAGCCTAAATGATTTGAGAGTAAGAACAGGATACAAATTTCAGAACTGAGTGTAATGGCTCACAAGATTTAGATTACATGTTTATTATTCATGATTTGACTTTCAGATTTCAGATTTACTCAAGCTTATGTGATTTATTTATATTTAGCACGTATGATATTTTAAATAAACTATGATGATATTGTCTACTTATTACATGCAACCCCATATACTTGGTACATCCTCAAAGTACTGATCTACATAAACGTCTATGTGCTACATTGTCTCATAATGTAGGTTCAGGTGCTCAATCTCAACAACGATAGTAATTTTTGAGCATCTCATCTATATCCGTACAGTTTGTGAGTCATCATAGTTTGGGGACTTAGCTATTCATGTTCTCAGTTTATTAATAGATATTCTAGTTTAGTCCTAGTCAACTGGGGCCTATCCCAGTGTCTCTCCATATTTAGTTTGTAGAGGCTTCTCAGACTACTAGATTCAGTCTTAGATCTCAGCTATTGTATTCAGACTTATCAGTATTTGTTTAATCAAATTGATGAGATTAGTACCTTCAAATATATTCAGATAGTTTTCCTTATTTTATCATTATTTTATACTTATATTTCCCCATGTTGAGATTCATATGTGTTAGAAGGTAGCCAGGGTTAGCTCAGGACTACTTATAGTTTGGAGCACCGTGTGGCATCCCATGAACTAGATTTCGGAGCATTACAAGTAGCTATTTATACTACAACATAAAACAAAAGAGAAATGACCACCCTACCCTTGCCATGGGGTGTCCTTGGAGTGTAGGTTTATTACACTTTAAGGTGCCTCTTCACACTTAAAAACATTTAAGCTATTAGACGGTTCAACTACCAACTCACACACGGCCATTTGAATGAACATTGCTTGGAGTTTTTGTAACTCCCAAGCTTGTCTAGGTATGAATGGTTGTGAGCTTGTTGGATAACTTGCTATACCCGTATCAGCTTCTCCTTTGCTTCAAGCTCTCATCCACACATGATATTATTCTCGTGAGAGCTTAAAAAGGGTACGCCAAATATGTCTTAGAATCCTCGAGGTAGTCATGGCTTGGACTCCCTTATGTTGGCCTCGAATTATATGCTCAAAAGCATTGATGCCAATTTGGATTTTATCATCCTCCCCTTCTTGAAGAGGATTCAACCTCAAATCCAAATCTTTTAACAACTTGCCATCATAATTCTCAAGTTTAGAATCCTTTGATAAGAACTCTGTGCGACCTTCAAGCATATGTTCATGAGGAGTTCTCCTTGTATTCTCATTTGAAGGTGATGATTCGCGATCCTGCACAAGAGGACAAATAATACTAGGCAAAATGCTAGTATCTTAGTTAGTGAATAGCGAAGGCCCAAGGTTGGAAGTGTCGTTGCTTAATTGGACTTGGATTAGATGGACAATGTGTTATGGGGCTCGGTTTGCAGTGGGTTGGGTTGATGAAACATGTTCTTAAGGCAGATTCGGATGTGGTCTTTGATTGTGGGGTGTTTAGTAGTGTGGATATCCTTGATAGTGTAGATTGTAGGGTGTTTGGGTCTATGGATATCCTTGGGTAACTTGGTAGATTATTACTTAGTTTTGGGGAGATTGGGGAAGATTTTGGGTGTATGTTGGTGGAATTGTAGTGGTTGGGTTACATGTGGTGGGGTTTGAGGAGTAAGACATGTCACCTTTTCCATTTTCCCTTTCATGCATGACCAATCCTCCTTCCAACCACTCACTTCTTGTCGCAAACCCATGATGGCTTTCTAAAGAGTATCAAATTGGGTTTGGCTTAGTAGAGGTTGAATCCCAACTCCCGGGGCTATGGTAATGCATGACCCAATTAAGAAATAAGGACTTAACTCAAGAGTCTAACTAAGAGTAACTAGGAAGAGCAAATAAAAAATGAAACAAAATGGTATAAAAGAATGACACAAAAGAAAGACAGACAAAAACTAATTAAACAACTAAGTGGATTGATTAGTAGTTGTTAATTAGTGTTAATAATGAAAGAAAAGAAGTATAGGAATCAGAAAAATAAACTAGAAATTCAAAAGTGAGCTTACTAAAATTTTACCCATGTTGACAATTAGGTTGACGACTAGGAAGATGGTCGTCACTTGGTTGATAACTTATCAACCTTGTCGTCAACCTTAGGCAGAAGAGGGGTTTGGGCTGTCTTTAGATGACAACTAGGTTGATGACTTGTCACCTAGTTGATGACTAGGTTGACGACTATTCACCTAGTTGTCGACTAGCTTGATGACTTGTCACCTAGTTGATGACTATTCACCTAGTTGATGACTATCTTGATGATTTGTTTTTAGTCGTCACGTCTAAGTAGTATAGCTGACGACTTAGTTTGATTACTTGTCACTGAGTTGGCGACTAGGTTAGTGACTTGTTGGTAGTTGTCATCTCTAAGCAGTATAGTTGATGACTTATGTTGATGGCTTGTCACCTAGTTGACGACTAGAGTGATAACTCGTCACTTAGTTGATAGCTTGTCAACGAAGTCGACAAACCAGTGTGCATCCATATCTTTAACATATAAAGAACAAGGTGTGGAGGGTCCTCAAAATGTCTTCTCCTTTGTTGGATGATCTTGGTAGTTTCCTTCGAGATTATTTAAGGTTTTGATTCTTTAACAATGGATCCATCAACTCTTGATAGCCTTAAATTATTTGTGGTCCCCCTTTTGTACTCTCTATTGTACTCTTCCTTTAGAATATTCCTTCTTGATGCCAATTTGATTCTTTTTCTTTGGAAGAATTGAAATATTCTTTGGAATAAACAAGTATAACACCTTTCTCTCACTTCCTTTTTGGATTAAACACACACTTTTGAATGGTTTTCTTCAACAATATTTGATGGACATAATGAATACCAAGAACATTCAAAATTGACCCCCAAGCAAATGACCTCGGAATTTGATGAAATTTGAAATCCAAGATCACTTCAAAATCCCAAACACAACCAACACATTTTTAAGCCCAAAATCTCAACAATACAAATCAAAATTGAGAACCCACCTTAAAATTTCTTCAAACTCAAGCTCCAACAATGGTAGGTCACTCAAATCTCCTCGGATTAAGCACAAATTTGAGATTTAGACTCTAATAGTGTTAGGGAACAAGCCTTTAATACCAAAAACACAAGAAAACACAATAATCAAAAACTCAAAAGTCGACCTAAGGGCAAAAATGAGAATATTAATTTTATTTGTGATTTTTCAAATTTTCAACATAACGAGAACCAAGATTGACTTCGTGGGAACAAAATCAAGCTAGGCTCTGATACCAAATAATACAAGATGAAAATATAAAAATAGAAATTACAAAAAAACAAGGGAAAATAATGAAAAATTAGACAATAAAGTAAAGGATAGATAGATTGACACAAATTAATAAAGAGAAGGCAACCGAAGGGTATATTAAACTGTAAGACCTTCCTATCAATTATCAATAAACACCAACCTCTTATGAGGACAACATAGGAATGGAATCTCGAGAAACCCATGTTTCTCACAAATCCATAAGCTCCCAACAAGTTTAAAATAAACACTCGCAAGTGTAACTCAAATCATCATTCATCAACTAAATCTAAAATAAAGAGGGTCCTATATATCTATAGGCCAAAATTTCTTTATTACAACTTGGGCCCAAAAGTGACCCTAAATGCAACTTGGGGCCAAAATGACCCAAGATCCAAAACAATGCAAATGGGCACCCATACTCTCTCAAAGCCCAAGCTATCATCCAAATGCGGTGTTGCTCAATGCTTTTTTGGATGGCATCATCAAGTATAAATTCTCTCCTGCTCCAAGATATCATCCACACATGATATTATTCTCGTGGGATCTTAAAAAGGATACTCCAAACATGTCTTGGAATCCTCGAGGTGGTCATGGATTGGAATCCCTTGTGTTGTCGTCGAATTATATGCTCAAAGGCATTGATGCTAATTTGGATTGTATCACTCGAACACTTCAAAAATAAAAAATGGTTGGGTGGTGGATTCTTCCAAAGTAGTATATTTTTTGAGGATCTTATAAAGATGCGGTAAAATATTTGAATAGTCCAAGCAGCATAATATTTTCGTCTATTTGACCCGAACAAAAGATAACCCTTGTAGAAAGTTTACTAGAGGAGCCTTGGTGAGTTAGCTGAGAATAGTAGACAAAGGGTAGAAGAAGTGGAACTTTCCTTGAAAAATAGAATAACTTCTCATCAGAACAATTACACAATTTACATGTACACCCAACATGAAGAAGTGTAAATTTGAGGATATTGAGAAAGAAACTGACCTTTCCTTCAGTTTTAAGCTGAATGTGAGTATTGAGTGAGATGGACTAAGTCCAAGATAATTGGATCTTCCAAAAGAGAGTCCTCACAAGTGTTTTGTATAACTTTGGTGCTCTTTCCTCTCATTAGAATCTCAGATGTGTACTCATCCATTGCCCTCTTATTTCCTCCAACATATGGAACTTACTGGAATCCCAAACCGAACATCAGTTTTGAGTAATTAATTAATGTGCCTGCTTATGTACTTTAATACTTCTACTTTCTAGGTAGTATTATTATCTTAATCATAACAACATGGTCAGGATGCTCGACGGATTCATAGAGAATGGCATTGCTAGAGACCCTGTCATCGACAACATTGCTTTTAGAGATCTCCTTAGATCAAAAATTTTGAGGTGCAAAAAGATTGATTCGATCATTTTATGAAAGGTCTTCGGCAACATCTACTGCAAATAAAGTATGGGATAAAATACAACAAAAAATTTCTCTCAGATAAAAGATGAATTACATGGCACCTACAAAAACACAATGCTAGAAGCTTAGATGTAGGAATGTACATGTTAAAGTTAACATATACCTAAGAATCAATTAAGATTGACAAATAGAAGAATAAATTGGCACAATTAGCTTTGTAGCGGACAAAGGCATTTAAGTTGGATCTTTATGTCTTGACCAAGATCACATAATAAAACCCCAATAGAACAGTTACCAACTTATGTATATTATTCGACAGAAACTGAAATCCAAAATTTAAAAATTCTCAAATTTTCCATTTTAACTTCTCGAGAATGTGTTCTTGTAAGGTGTGGGGTACAACACGCCTTACCTCAATTCTACTTGATGCAAAGAACGTTGGCTCTTACATAATAAATTCGTTACCTTGTAAATAAATGCATCTAAAATGTTAAAAATATAGGGATACTTAACACTAACCTTTTTCCTCAAAACATATTTCTTGAGTAAATTGGTAATCACATGGATCCACAACCCAAAGGTCGACCACTACATAAGTCTCCATCCGCCTAGGAGAGAAGCAAATTGCCCGATGATACGAAACTCTTGGCCAACCATTGAGGAAATTTTATTTACCAAGCACACAATAAAGTAACAATGAAGAAAGATGAAAAAACGATCAATGAAAAACTTATATGGTACATATATGTTTGTTAGTAATCTGAAACGTATGCTTATAGTAATGTGGACAAGTTAAATGAGACTTATGTTAAACGGAATGTAATTTACAACATATATAATTCAATACTTTGACAACATAAGTTAGCTAAAATATAACATATTGAATGAAATATGTGAAATGGAATGGTATAATAAGTCTCATGGAATTTCGGCCAACCTGACTAGCAACAACTACGGGAGAAACAAAAGAAACTATCCAAACAGCAAGGAACCCACGAGCGACATTCCTAAGTTTCTTGAATTGACTTGAAATTTCCTCACTATTCGAATCCTCCTTGGAAGTTGACTCCAGGTGTATCAAACATAAAACAAAAACGAAATTCATACGTTGAATAATTTTCATAAAAAATAGTTAAAAAATAGAAACAGATAAACATTTAGTTTTTCGGCAACATGCTTTTTCGTCCAATCTTTATGAAAAAAAAATTCGACATCAACCTTCAAAGTCAACAACTTAAAATTTCTTTATTTATTTTATTCTTTCAAACCCCATCAATCAAAATTAAAACTTTTATGACAATTTACTCCTTTAATTCAAAATCTTCAAAATTTGCAAGACAAAGTACAAAATCTCAATGTTCGATAATTAAAAAATTCAATATTGAATTCAAACAGAATAAACACCTTATTTTTTGCTACAAAACGTGGATGAAGAGAATCTTAATTATAATAATTTTTATAGAAATAAAAGATTCATAAATTAAAAAGAATATTAATTAATATTTAATATTTTAGTAAAATTATCTCCGACCTTTTTTTAGAAAAAGTCAACCAAAACTTATTTTTAAGGAAAAGTCATGCACACAACAAAAAAATATTACCATAAATTTAGGAATTCAATTGTAAGCACAAAACCTTTTATATTTATTTTTCATATATTTATAATAATTGAGATTTAATATTTTTAAAATGTGTAAAGATAATTTTGTCTAAAGTGGAGACTTTTAATGAAGGGTAAAAGGTTCAAACAACATATCTAAGATCCTTCACACTTTTAATATAATATGGATATGGATTAATGATTTTAATAAAATGGTAAAATTTATTTAAAACTAATACAAATATGGCTAAGAAAATATTAATATCACTAGATTATTTATTAAAAATTATAAGGAGAAAACAAATATAGTTTAGAATATTTTCTCTCTTTTTTGGAAAATAAAAAATCATTTTAAAATGTGACCTTAATTTTTGTACTTTTCAGATCTTTTAAAGAAAGCTTAGCAAAATAAGATAAAAATCCAAAATATATATTTTAGACATAAAATAAATATTTAAATACCAAAAACGACGTAAAACCTTAGGTTTGGTAAAAAAAAAGTGTTCACAAGTCTAATTAATATAGTCTCCGGAATCAACACAAAGGGGTCATATTTGGGTTATTTGGTCGCTGGTTCGGGGTTTCCCGGTGAAATTGATTCGTCGGTGGAGATGGATTTTCTAGCAAAATTTCATCGAAAAATCAGACCGGAGGACGTCCCTTGTTATTGTTACTCTCCCATAGCCCGATCTGAATCCCTCCAGTGTTTTTGCCCCTTTTTGATCACTCTCTCTCTCTCTGTTTTCTATTTCTATCTCTCTTTAATCACTCACTTGTTTAACTCTACCAATTCTCTCTATCTCCCTTCATTACTCATTGTGCCTTCCCCTCTTTAATTCTCTCACGTTCTCACCCTTTTCTCTCAATGTCTTCTTCTCTATTTCTTTCCAATTCTCCCCTATTTTTTTCTGTGTATGTATTTCTCTTACTCTATAATTATCCTCTCAATCTTCCCTTTGTTTTCTGTTTCTTATGGTATGGTCTCTATGTGTGTGTATTTATAGAGCTACGTGTCCGTAGTGTGAGAGTGTGTGAGTTGTTGTATGTATATATGTATGTTAAAAAACTATATGGGTGTGGGCATATTTGAGAGAAAAAAATGTGATAGGGGTGAGGGGGATACCCATTTGGGGGTAGAGAAAAAGAGAGGGGGGAGGTTGTGATTTTTGTTATTATTAGATAGGGGTAGAAAATGTATGAAAGGGGTTGTTATTTTTATTTTCTGGAGGAATTATCAAATAGGGTGGGGTCCGTGGTAATGTGAGGGTCTATAGGATAAATTTGAAAATGGGAGGGTCAAACTTACATATCAACATCATTCCCCTCTTTGGCTGTAAGCATAAAGTATTTTCAGAAAAAAAAAGTTGATGACGAGATAGAATTTGATCTGATCATTATTCAAAAGGTAGAAAAAGATAGATAAAGTTCAATCGAGTCTTGATTTTGGCATCCTACTTATCCCAGGTTATGTGGGAATCAAGTCACATATAGTTCCCAAAGTTAAAAAGGAGAGAGCCTATACTGAGTTGGAGAGTCAAGTGAGGTTCTGTCAAGATTTTGGTTTGTGGCTCTCTCATACATCAAAAATGAAAATTACAAGTTAACAAGATAAATAGAATTACAAAAATTTTATCTATGTAGCTTCTCCTAATTCTTGACTTGAGTCTTTAATGCTTTTAAAAGTGATAACATATCTGATCTTCTTTGGGTTGAACTTGAAAACATATTCTTTCTCCATGCAAAATCCTATATTCCAGGCGGGCTCCTGATTTATAATGTAAAATCTTCTCCTTATTTTCAGGCGGACTCCTGACTTGCTATTTCTTCACCCTATTCTCCAGGCGAGCTCCTGATTTGTAATTTCTTCATCCTATTCTCTAGGCAGTTTTTAAATTTGCAATTCTTTCACTCTATTCTTCAGGCGGTCTCCTAATTTATAATTTTTTCACTCTGTTCTTCAGGCAGGCTCCTAACATTCAATTTCTTTGCCTTATTCTCCAGGCGGGCTCCTGACTTGCAATTTCTTCACCCTATTCTCCAGGCAGACTCCTGATTTTCTATTTCTTCACCTATTCTCTAGGGGGCTACTGACTTGCTATTTCTTCATCCTAATCTCCAGGCAGGATCCTGACTTACAATTTCTTCATCCTATTCTCCAAGTGGGCTCCTGACTTGTTTTTCCTTCACCCTGTTATCTAGCGGGATCTTAAGTTTCAATTTCTTTACCCTGTTCTCCAGGTAGGCCCCTGACTTGCTATTTCTTCATCGTGTTCTCTAGATGGGCTCCTAACTTTTAATTTCTTCATCCTGTTCTCCAGGCAGGCTCCTGACTTTTAATTTTTTCACCTTATTCTCCAACCGAGCTTTTAACTTACAATTTGTTCACCCTATTCTCCAAGCGGATTCTTGACTTTCAATTTCTTCACCCTGTTCTCCAGGCGGGCTCTTGACTTTCTATTTCTTCACCTTATTCTCAAGGCGGGCTCCTGACTTTAAATTTTTTCACCATGTTCTCTGGGTGAGCTCTTGACTTTTAGTTTCTTCACCTTATTCTTCAGGCAAACTCCTGACTTACAATTTGTTCACCCTATTCTCCAGGCGAGTTCCTAACTTTTAATTTATTCACCATATTCTCCTAGTGGGCTCCTGAAATCAACATCAAAACTAGAACAAAAACTATCCCAAACAAAGATTATGATAAAGAGAGATTCCATTTTTCAAAAAATAAAGTCACATTTTCCAGGAGGGTCCTAAAGTGAAGTTCCAAATAACATGAGTGAAATTTTTTCCCGAATTTATCATCAAAAACTTTTGTGAGTGCTAAACAAAATCACAACTATTTGCAAAATGAATAATTCCAAGGCGAATCAAGACTTTGGCCAATAAATTCATCCCACGAAGATAAAATTGAATGACCAAGACCAACAACTGCATATCTTAAGAGTAAAAGTGAGATTCGAACTAAAAAGTGCATTTTTTCGGATTAAAGGACCAAACTAAGAAGTGCACCTCCTAACCCTGAAACATGAAAGACCCAAATTAAAAATTATGTCTCTTAGGGGTACATGATGATGAGTTTTACCATAACTGTGACTACCAAACCTGTGTAGCAATATTGCCTCTTACATTTATAGAAGTGAGGAATTGCAGCCTTTGTTATTTAGGCTCTGACGTCCTTGACTTAAAGGTAATATGTGTTCCTGTTTCATACAAAGAAAACTTGTAAGTGTAAAATCATGATGGTTGGCTTTTGGCTTTAGCTTTTGAGGTGATTGTTGCTGCACTTGTCACATATACTCTTGTTTTCAACTATTGGAATATGTCATTGTCTTGTTCCACCATTGATCCAAACTTAGACTATTAAGAGTGACTCTAAAACAAACACCGTATCTCTGTCCCACAAAATCTTCAAACTAAACTCCATTGAGAATTTGTATTATCCTGAGTTTATAACCTGCCAGTTGATGAAAATTCTACAAAACATTGCTTCGCTTTGGATCATGCCATCTTTGTATACTAGATTTTGTTTTGTTTTGTGCAATTGAAGAAGTTGGTAACAAGCTTTAAAATCCTTTATTACTTGTTTTGACATAAATTTGACACAAAGACATGAAAAAAATAACAATGATTTTCTATTTGGATAACAGACTCATGAGAACAAAAATAGAAATATGAAAAAAATAGACAATGAGTGTCCCATTTTTAAACACGGAGAAAAGAAAAATCTATCTGAATATGACAATTAGCTCTAGTGATTATGACATACATTTTGAATTAAGTTTCCTGATCTTTCAATCCTAATTTTTACCAATTATTGTTGAATTAATAACCTTAAAACTGAGTTGCTTCCTTAAGCCCATTGCATTCATAAACCTCATTTGGCTAGTGACGTCCCTATAGATTTTTGCCAACAAGTCTCTCTCATTTTTATTTCTCTCATCTCATCATCATCTTACGGTGCTCGTGGGGGTTTTCACCAATAAGACTCTCATTTTTATTTCTCTTAGCTCACCACCACCTTATGATGCCCATGAAGGTTTTCACCAATAAGGTTCTCTCATTTTTATTTATCTTATCTCATAATCATCTTACATTACCCGTGAGGATTTTCACTAATGAGACTCTCTGATTTCCATTTCTCTTAACTCGCAATCGTCTTACGATGCTGGTAAGAGCTTTAACCAATAAGACTCTCTCATTTTATTGCTCCTAATTTCTTATGCTGATGAAGATAAATAGTACCCCAAATAGAACATCATATATCCACCACATGCTTAGCCTTAAAATTCTTAAAGATTGATCTGAAGGTTTTTCTTTGGTCATAACGTGACTTTTGGATATGGTGAGAAAGAAAGGATGGCATGAGGTTCAGAAGACACTTCAAATAGGTGAGATTACAACTTTTGGAACCGACCCAAACAATGAAAATTAACTATTGCCCCAGTTTCTTTGACTAGATAATTGTAAAATTATTAATTTGGTTGGACCAAACTCAGAGTAGGGCTGCCTACGTATCTTGTCATTGCAAGAATCAGGTCAAATAAAGTTCCGACAACTTGTTCTTTTGCTTGGTTTTGATTTTTTTTTCTTTCACTGACTCTTTCTCTTGAAACTTGTTTTATCTTTCTTTTGTTATTGAAATTTTTCTGACTCTGTTTTTCTTGACACTCTTCTCTTTGTGTTTTTCTCTTTTTTTGACATGCTTATTTTTTTTCTTTTTCTTTTGCCTGATACTTTATCTTTTTGAACTTTTGCTGGCTCTATCTTGATTCCAAAAGAGGGATACAAAACAAAATAGAACTAAGGCTCAAACGGGGTAAACAAAGGACGATCCAATGTTTGGATCGGAAAATAAAATTTCTTTGGCATATCAATCCTTGAAAATACAAGTACATAACATGCAATATGAAAGTGGATATCACTTATACCATCTTTTCCACAACATTAACTTGAACTGAGCATTTGTGTCACTTCTTCTTCCATACTTCTCAAACTTACAACTCCACCTTTATTGTACACACCACATATCTGATGACTCATACTTTAGTGGTGCAAAATTTCTTTTATTTCTCTTGATATAAGAGATAGTTCTACTACTATTTGATCCAATTCAAAATGATTGAGATATGTCTTTAAATTGATGACCAAGTTATTCTTATTATTCTCAAAATGATTGCCTTAATTTATTCAAGGAAGGCTTCAACTTGGTCACCGTATGTTGTATGTCTCAACCCTCTATCTATTTTCTCAGATTTTTTTCTAACTTTAATCTTCTAATTTAATGTTTCATGATTAAATTGGATTTTAAGTTCTGGCTGAAAATTCTACAAGCACGTCATATCTCTAGAACCAATATAAAATATTTAAAGAAAACAAACAAACAACACATATTAACATAAAAACCAAAAAAGGACACTACATTTAGTTAAAAGGAAAGATAGAAGGGTTTGAACGTAAATGTCAAAGGGATAAAATAAGAAAGATCTTAAACTAAAACCCTAAAATAATTCAGATAACAAAAAAGAAAATAAAACAAACTACCAAAACTCCTTCCTACAAAGGAGAGGAGTGACTTCTCAATTGCTGAGCTTAACATCTTAGCCACTGATTTGCACATCAACATAACGAGAGCTTTTACCACTGTCAAATAAATTTCCCTCAACAAATAAGTCCTGAATCCCTATGTTTAACTCATTGCTTCTCACATGTTGTGTATTATAGTGTTTTGATGAAAGACTCGTTGTGACGCTTGAAGTGTCAATGTCTTGCACCACAACCAATTTTTCTTGAATCATCCTTTCTATTTTTGTTTTCCAAGTGCAAAAATCTATAGTACTGAGACCCTAAACGTTAGAATAATATGCACATCGTACATTAGGATCAGTGTTTCTTAAATGCAGGTTAGAAATATACTCGAGAAGAGGATTAATCATGCCCCACTATCTTCATTTCTAGAACAAATTAGTATAGGATTTCCTAATTGGTGTGAAAGTATCCTTTGGCTTCTTCCTCTTTAAAAACTCTGTCCTAGGTTGAAACTTGGATTTACAAGTACCTTGGTAAATATGTAGGCATCGAGGATGATGTTGAGGGATCGATGCATGTCATTACGGATAAGAAGATGGATGAGCATATAGTTGTGCATTGTTCAAAGGATACTGAGAAAGAGAATTAAAATATCTTGGATTTTGAAAAGAAGAACCTTGTTGCAGGTAAGTATAAGGATCTAATGTATTGGCTCGGGGTTGAGGCTGACAGTATTAGCGAGTTGGATCTCTCGAGCTCTGTTGTGACCCCAGTACAACAATAACTACATTTTTCTTTTTTCTTTCCTTAAGTTCCCCTCAAGTGATTGTAATATTGTTCCAAGTGTTTCACAAAATCCCCATGCCTATCATGCTCTTCAAATACTGATATCTCAAAGCTAGGAGAAAAGTTAACACTTGAAGACATGCCCTAGTCCTTATATGAACATCTTTATAACCCGCAAGTCCCAAAGAAATTTGTATAGTTTTTCTGCATTCTTCATTTTTCTAGCTATTTTCTCTTGTTCTTCTGTCATGTTAGGCTTCTTGATAAGAAGTTTCAGTGATCCAGTTAACTTAAATGTAGGCTCAGGAGTATAGTGGTGATCATCAAGAGTATTGAACATAGAATCACTAGCAGATTGAAGAAGCATAACCATTGGGTAGATAGACAAAATAGGAGCCTCACTAGAGGGTTGAGCAACAAAAACACAGACGGTAGGTAATGTAGTAAATGTGGTAGGATTTTACTGAGGAACTAGAGAAAGAGTGGTGGAAGCGTTGGGATGCTTTTGGCGTGGAGTAAATTCTGATGCATGTTGTGGTGCGTCAACAACAGTAGGAAACTAAGTTTGTGACATTGGTCGAAGACTAAAGATATTTGTAGGGTCAATAACAGGAAATGAAGAAAGAGGCAACCTACTAGCCGAAACTCGGTGCATTTCTGTCATTTGTCTCGTTAGTCTCAAATTATCTTGCTTTAAACTCTTATTTTCCCGACTCTTTGTTTGATCCATTATGTCACTATCGATATCCTTGTTGAATATAACTAACTCTATGTTGGATTTGGTGTACAATGGAGGACCAGCCAGAGTGCCACAAACCAACCACGTTAAACTAACTGAACTTTAGACATAACAAATGCGTTAGAATTAAACACTTTCTCAAAAGAAATTTCTTCTTCTTTTCTTTTTGAAAAGATCACCAAACCCTAGAAGGGTGCCTACGTATCTCACTCCTGAGAGAGGAGAATCAAGTGCGCGTAGTTTGTGAAGTTTTGGCACAAAATAGCCAACCAAACTCTCTTTTTTTTCATGAAATTTTATAGGAAAAGAAAATGACAAAGTTTCAAAAGTAGATTAAAATCTTTTTTAATCTTTCAGCTTTAAATTCCCTATGCAAAATGAAGCCTATGATTATCAAAGAGATTTTTTTTGTACGAAAAAAGGCCTAAAATGTCCTTCAATTATTTAAAATGGTGCAAAAAAACCCCATCCATCTACCTATTGGGCCTATAATGCCCTTTCCTTCTACTTATTGGGCCTAAATGCCCTTCTCGCCTACTTATTTAGCCTGAAATGCCCTTTCTGTCTACTTATTGAGTCTATTTTTCCCTTGTATTTAGACAAATTACATGAAAAGGACATCCTTAAGACTTAACTGCATAAATAATGGTACTTTTTCAATATTACAAAAATATTTTTTTTTTACATATATAGCCATTTAAAAATATAAAAAAAGATAATTATTATTCCTAATTTAATGCTATAACTAATTATCAATTCACCTTAATTTAAGAGATATATTTTCAATCTTCAAATTAAAAGTCGAAAAGATAATCTCTGCTTCCAAATCTTTCTCTCTCTTGTATGCAAAATTCAAATATTTTTAAGTAAACTAAGTATTTCATTATTTGCTCATGATGTTTCTTTTTGTTTTCATATATGTTAATCATCTAGTATTATCATGTATTTTTAATTCTAATGTAATAGTTAACTATAATTTTTTATGAACAAATATTTATGGAATAAAAATCATTATGTTGCAAGTACAGATATACCATGTATTTTTTTTATATAAATATAATTTATGTCAATGTCAAATTATTATTATATTTTTGATACAATTTATAGGATAAATATTTATGGTATATCTCATTATGTCAAAAGTACTTTTTGTTAAAAAACTATTTATTAAATATAACATATATTTTCAGTATTACATGGTATAAATTTTTTATATCTAAAATATACTATGTATGTTTATAGAATAAATATAATTTATATGGTATAATATACCATGTATTTATGGTATGAATATAATTTGTATGGTATAAATATACCATGTATTTTAATGATTATAACATATATAATATACAAATATACCATGAATTTTTATGGTATAAATATACCATATATTTTTCTGGAAGCATCGTGAAAGCAGACAATAAAAATAAAAACCATAAAATTTTGTTATAATATATAAAAATGAATAAACCGAGGCTTCCATAAAAATAGGCAATAAATAAGAAATATAGAAATTTAATATATAATTATTTTTCTATATATTAGAATCTATTATAAAAGTAAATATTATATATGCTATATCCGACAACCAACTAATACAACTATGTATATATAATAATTTTTTAAAAATGGCTATTTATGTTATTTTCCCTTTTATTTATCAGATCAATTTAGAATGACGAAAAATTGATATTTTGCACTATTTATTTTGTAATATTAATAAAAAGGAAAGGGATTTTATGTAGTTTAATAAACATAAATTGTATTATTATGTAATTTTTCCTTAAATAAAAGGGCAAAATAGCCTCAATAGGTAGACGAAAAGGTCATTTTAAGCCCAATAGGTAGATGGGAAGGACATTTTTGACCCGATAGGTAGACAAGAAGGACATTTTAGGCCTAATAGGTAGTCGGGAGACATTTTTACACCATTTCACATAGTTGAAGGACATTTTAGGCCTTTTTCCATTTTTTGTATTTTCGTATGAAGAAACGCATGGCATAACTCATCTATTACCAAATAACTTTTTTTTGTATTTTCATATGAAGAAACATGTGAAACAACTAATTCAAAAAAAGAGTAAAGAACTTTTATTTTTCAAAAAATATTTACACATTCTTTTTAAATTTTGTATTATGAATTTTATACAAAAATGAAATTTAAAATGATTAGAGAAAAATCCTTTTACATTTTTCAGATAAAGCAACACGTGAAAACAACTAATCTAAAATAAAGAGCAAAGAATTTTTTTTCTTTTATTATTATTCTCAAAAAAATTGACATTTTTTTAGGTTTTTGTCATGACCAGAACCAAGGCCCTGGCCGTGACGGGCATCCCGAACCATGAAGGCCTGAGAGCCTCTCCTTAAATGGCAATCATATACACAATTTATGTACTGAAAGGAAATGTGAAAACATGACAAAACGGAAACATGTTCATTCTTTTACTTCAACTGAACAATACAAAATATAAGTTCATAATTATTCAAAACACATGACATCAATCTGCGAAATCTCTAACAACATGAAAACAACTTCTATTTGAAAACTAGGACAACGCTCCCAGTCGGACCATAAACTAAAATCTATGACAAGTTTCATAACCAGGCCTTCCAAAATAAGGGAGGCTCACCAACTACAAACTTCTAACAATGTCAATCTACTGCTTAGCGAGACCCCGGGACTAATCCTCATTTTCTGAAATATAGGGGGTCAAAACAAATGTACTAGTACGTAGAAAAATCCAAAAACAAAATATATTTTTATACAACATAGGTGAGAGAGCTTCATAAATACATGTTATCTTAAAACTGTTGAAAACACATAGGCATAACTTGAATCCTTCAAACACATTCTGTAAATTATGTCTCTACTCTTTCTTCTCTTCTGAGCTAGATGGTATACCCTACAATCTGCAATTCTACGGGCTATATGAAATCCGTCCTTGACTCGGCGACCAAGCCCCCAACCCAAGTTTGTAGAAAGGGTTGGATTATCTGCTTCTACTATATCACAGGACCGTCGCTAGCGTACAATTTCCCTTTCGTGCAACATAACCCCGTGTCAGCAAATCACCATTTCGGGCATTGAGTTGTGTGGACTCATGCCTTCTTCGGGTAAACTTCTTCGGGTAACCATCTATCTTAAGCCCAATTTTAGACCCCTTAAAACATAACTTCTTTTTAAAATTATTTTTCTCTTTTTATTTTTGGGCACATCAAAATAGGGTATCATCATACCCAGACTTGCAAGCCATATCACACATATCTACTGCCCTTTTCTTATTTTAAAATGTATTTATTGACCACCCAAAATATCTATTAAATAAGCAAGAGTTCATATTTCAAAATAGTTGAAGACCAAGAAAATTCTCTCTTCATTACTTCTTCTACGGTGGTCACCTTTTCTATCAAATTTGAAGCCATTCTTAATGAAAAACATGATCATTTGTACAAAAAGTAAAACAACCTCTCATCATTCCATAAAAATGGTACAATTTGTACATAAAAGTTCACCAACAAACTCAAACCTTTAGCAGTTCATATAATCAATTCACAACTTGTAAAATCAAGGGTTTTCATAGAAAAAGGGGGATTTACATATCTCATGCTCTCATTAACTTCACACTCTTAATATTTCATGATCATACGAAAATAATTTGAGTTCAAATCACCACATCATAAATTCTACAATACTTCAAATCATAGGATTTTCAATGCATATTCATCAAAATCTTAAAACCAATTCCGTAGGTATACATATATACTCTTTAAATCAAATTTTAAAATAATAAATCCATGACGATAAGGTTTAGGATAGTCTCACGTACTTTAGATAACTTAGTTCGAAGGATAAAACTCAACTCTTGATTTGTTTCTTGCAAATCTTGACTTAAAAGCTTGGTTCTTGATCTTTACGGGTGATCTTGTGAAGAAACCCTAATCTTGTTGTTGAGAGTGTATGAGAGGATTTTGAGATGTTTAATTTATGAAAATAGGAGAAAAGTAACGCCCTTTGAGGGTTATCAGGTGTGGGCTGGGAGTTATAAGGGAAGAAAAGACTAAAAATCCCTTAAAAATGCCGAACCAACAGATGTGAACTAGGGTTGGGCGTTTGAGCGCGCGATGCAGGCTAATCACGCGACCTCATTGCCTCTCTCACTAAAATGGCTATAACTTTTTGCTCGGGTATCGGATTAAGGAGAAATTGATATTATTGGAAAGATGACTCAATTATCTACTATTTGGTGGGTCTTTAGCTGTAAAATTCTACTTGTATCAAAAGTTATACACATTTAAAGTATACCCTTGTAAAATCAAATACAAAGATTTAGCCGAATCAAAGGTTCTTAGCTCAACTACTCTCTAAGTGATTTCTATGAAGATTTTTTACCTCGAAAGCACTCCAAACATGAGGATAAAGATCATGATACTTTTTCTCACTTGGAATAATTTCCATTAGAGCTTACGCACGTAGGAATAATAGTTTGATTTCTAGTTCAAAAATGCGAGGTGTTACAATTTTGAATTTTTGAATTGCATACATAAATGAAACCCGACACTGTTAAAGAATTTTTTTTGTATTTTTCTTTTTAAATATATATATGAAACACCAACTCTAAAATAAAGAGTGAATTTTTTTTAATTTCTTAAAGTAAGATCACCGAACCCAATAAGTGTTACCTACATATCTCACTCCCAAGAGAGGAGAATTAGGTGTGTGTAGATCTCACTCTCGAGAGAAGAGAATCAAGTCTGTGTAGTTCGTTCAGATTGAATAATTAAATATTAACTAACATACTGGACCTCGACTTGAGACATGATTAAAACAAACAATGAAATATGCACATAAAAATCTTTTTTGAGATTTGGATTTGAAACTTCATATAAAAATGAAACGAAAAACTATGAAAGAAAAATCTTTTTGTATTCTCATATGAATTCATATGAAATTGTTTAAAAGTAAAGCACTAACATAAAAATAATTTTGAAATTTTTGACGTGGAACACATGAAGAAATTAACAAAAAAATATTTTTGGTATTTTCTTTATAGAAAATGTATAAAGCTTCAAGGGGCTTTGGGCTATAGGTGACAAAAGAGTTTTAAAATGAGGTGTATGTGACACAAGTCTTAATTATTAGGTAGAGGTGACAATTACTTTATTATGGATTAAGAAAGTTGGAGAAGTTTAAGATTAACCCACATGTTTTTAAATTTACACTTTGATCAAATGTTAGTTAATATAACCGAAATTAGAGTAAAGAAAGGCGTATTTCTCTCTCTTCTCATCCATTGTTGTTTTTTTATCTCTTCATGACTATTTTTGTTCATTTTTGCAGCTGTTTCTTTATTCATCATCTTCTACTTCATTATCATCATCTTCTACTTCGTTATCATCTTCATCTCTTCTTGTCGACCATTGTTGTTGTTGTTATCGCTACTGTTGCTATTTTACCAATTTCTTAGGTCAAATTTTATTTCAAACATCACCACTTTTAACTTTGACATTACTTCATAGGAGACCCTGGTAAGTCAAATTATGATTTTTAGTTGAATTTGTCATCTGGGTTATAAAGTTACTGCTGTTTTTTCAATAATGGATAGAAGCTGATCATGAATCCAACATAAGTGCCCATAATTTAAATAGATCACTCATATGGTGCATCAGATGAGTAATCTATTGCAATAAAAGATATATTTGTTGTATCAGATTGATTATCTGTTGCATCAGACTAATTATTTGTTGCATCAGACTGATTATCTATTGCATCAGACTAATTATCTGTTGCATTAGATTGATTATCTATTGTATCAGACTGATTATCTATTGCATTAGACTTATTCATCTATTTGGAACAACACAAATCAGCCCCTGCCACAAACCTAACAGATAACCAATATGTTTTGTTATTGCTACAGGATTCAAAATAATTTCTTACATCCAATCGTCGATATGTTTGTTGAGAATATAATAGACAGAATGAAAATTAAATACTCCCTCCGTCTCAAATTACCCGTCCTAAATTTTCTAATTTGATTTCTCATTTTACTTGTCTTTTTTTTATTAATCAACAAGAGATAATAAAAAAATTTCATGTTTTAACCTTTGCATTAATCACTTTTTCTTCAAATTAAAATGTAAAAATCATTTAATAGGGGTATTATAATAAACTAGGCATGTTATTAATTAT